>NC_057804.1:506314128-506396628 GCF_018294505.1 Triticum aestivum
ACAGGACCCCCGTTTCAACCGTAGGAGGTCCGTTTCGTCTATTTTGCGGTACGCCACACCCCTCCCGATCAACAGGACCCCCATTTCGACCGTAGGAGGTCCGTTTCCTCCATTTTGCGGTACACCACACCCCTCCCGATCAACAGGACCCCCGTTTCGACCATAGGAGGTCTGTTTCCTCCATTCTGCGGTACGCCAGGCCTCGCTTCCATCGCCTATTCCGTCCAAGCTGGTTGGCTCCCACACGTTCCATTGCCTCCCGATGAACACGACGCATTCCGTTGCCTCCCCATGAACACGACGCATTCCGTTGCCTCCCCATGAACATGACGCATTTCGTTGCCTCCCCATGAACACGAGCCCTCGCCGTACGTATGCGTGACTAGGCGTTCGAGACCCCGCCCGTATGTACACATACGTGGCTGTATTTTCTTTCTTGCACCCTGGCCGCTATACGTACGTGTACATGCTACATGCGCGCCTCTACTAAGACACGTGCGCGCCTCTACAATGACCAGTATGTACGTACATGTTCGCGACCAGAATGACAACGCTACGTACGCTTCGACCAGGTGGGTCCCGACTGTCAGGCACTTCCTTGCGTGCGAAGATGTAGCTGGTGGGTCCCAGCAGTCAGGGGGGTGAATTGTTTTTTTTTGCCCGGATGCACTTCCTTGCATGTGAAGATGTAGCTGGTGGGTCATAGCAGTCAGGGGGCGAATCATTTTTTTTGGACGCACTTCCTTGCGTGCGAAGGTGTAGCTGGTGGGTCCCAGCAGTCAGGGGGGAAACATTTTTTTTGCGAAATATGGTGGCCCGACCAGTGGGTCCCCGCTGTCAGGTGGAGGAATAATTATTTTGTGCGTAATAAGGAGGCACTTCCTTGCTATGACCGTGGACCCAACTATTAGCCTCTCCACGTACAGTCCACGTCCGATGGAAGCCGTTCCTTGACCACGTTGACCACGCCGCGCCGAGAGCACCAGGGCGGTGGACGACGGCGAGGCCTAGGAAGGGGACGACGGGGAGCCGGGGAAGACGCGGCAGTGGAAGCCCGCGTGGAGAGGAGTACGAGGGTTCATTGGTTCGGCTACGGTGTGAGGCTGTCGTCGCCGCAGGGCCTGGCTAGCGGTGGGAATAGTAGGGGGCGGTGAGGCCTCCACGGCAGCACATCCGGCCACGGGAAGCAGGAGCATGCGGCATGACCGGCGCTGCTTTGGGCGGCTGGAGCAAGAAGACCAGAGGTTGAGGAAGCACTACGGCCGTTGGATGGACATCGTACGGTCACTGGAGCTAGAATCGTTTATATTGACTAAGTTGACAAAGCCCTTCGTCCCCGTCAACTTAGTAGGCCCACAAGTCAGCCTCCCACCAAGGTGGGTCCCAGCTAGCAGGGGGTATTCATTTTTTTGTGCGTAATAAGGAGGCACTTCCGGTGGGTCCGAGCTGACAGCAGGGGGAACGTTTTTTTCGCGAAATACGGTGGCCCGTCGGGTGGGTCCTAGCAATCAGGGGCAAACATTTTTTTTGCGAAATACTAGTGGCCCGTCTGGTGGGTCCCTGCTGTCAGGTGGAGGAATAATTATTTTCCGCATAATAAGGAGGCACTTCCTTGCGGCTGTCGTGGACCCAGCTGTCAGCCTCTTCATGTACAGTATTCTTCCGATGGAATTCGGTCGTTGACCACATTGACCACGCCGCGCTGAGAGCACCACGGCGGTGGACGACAGCAAGGTCTAGGAAGGGGACGACATGGAGTCGGGGAAGACACGGCTGTGGATTCCCACGCGGAGAGGAGTACGAGGGTTCACTGGTTCGGCTGCGCTGCCGTCGTCGCAGAATAACAGGGGGTGTGGGTGAGTGGAGTGGAGGGATGGCCTAGCCAGCGGTGGGAGTAGTATGGAGGCGGTGAGGCCTCCGCGGCAGCACAGCCGGCCACGGGAGGCAGGAGCAGGCGGCACGACCGGCGCTGCTTTGGGCGGCTGGAGCAAGAAAATCAGAGGTTGAAGAAGCACTACGGCCGTTGGATGGACATCGTACGGTCACTAGAGCTAGAATCGTTCATATTGACTAAGTTGACAAAGCCCTCCGTCCCCGTCAACTTAGTAGGCCCACAAGTCAGCTTCCCACCAAGGTGAGTCCCAGCTAGCAGGGGGAGTATTCATTTTTTTGTGCGTAATAAAGAGGCACTTTCGGTGGGTCCGAGCTGACAGCGGGGGGAATGCTTTTTTCGCGAAATACGGTGGCCCATCCGGTGGGTACCAGCAGTCAGGGGGGAAACATTTCTTTTCACGAAATAAGGTGGCCCGTCCGGTGGGTCCCTGCTGTCAGGTGGAGGAATAATTATTTTGTGCATAATAAGGAGGCACTTCCTTGCGGCCGCCGTGGACCCAGCTATCAGCCTCTCCATGTACAGTACTCTTCCAATGGAAGTCTATCGTTGACCACGTTGACCACGCCGCGCCGAGAGCACCAGGGCGGTGGACGACGGCGACTCCTGGGAAGGGGACGACGCAGAGCCGGGGAAGATGCAGCGGTGGAAGCCCGCGCGGAGAGGAGTACGAGGGTTCACTGGTTCGGCTGCGGTGTGAGGCTGCCTTCGCCGCAGAATAACAGGGGGTGTGGGTGAGTGGAGGGATGGCCTGGCCAGCGGTGGGAGTAGTATGGGGGCGGTGAGGCCTCCGTGGTAGCACAGCCGGCCACCGGAGGTAGGAGCAGGCGACACGACCGGCGCTGCTTTGGGCGGCTGGACCGAGAAGACCAGAGGTTGAAGAAGCACTACGGTCGTTGGATGGACATCATACTGTCAATGAAGCTAGAACCGTTTATATTGACTAAGTTGACAAAGCCATTGGTACGCTCCAACTTAGTAGGCCCACAGGTCAGCCTCCGAAACGGTGCGCCCCAGATGTCAGGGGGAGGAATCATTTTTTGGGCGGCCGAAGCTAAGAATATCTGAGATTGAAGAAGAAGCACGACACCCGTTGGATAGACATCCAACGGCCACTACTGCTAGAACCGTGTGTTGACTATAATAAGTTGACAAAGCCTTGCATATGCGTCAACTTATTTTTTTAGGGGATGTGTCACTTACTAGGCCCACAAGTGTGTGGCAGAGAACTTATAGCCCATTTGCGTTTTGTAAAAATGTACAGCCCATTTTTGAATTCTAATGGAATTTACAATAGCCCATTTACAGTTTGTTAAAAGTACAGCCCATTTTCTAGCTAGGACAACGATTAATAATTTCAACCAACCGTTGAAGACAGAATTCAATAAAATTTCCCACATTTTGATGGGATCCGAAATATTTTTATCCCAAAATTTCTATTCAGATTAAATATAAATTTGTATTACGTAAAAATCCAACGAAACATTGCGCGCGCAATAATGAAAATTTAAGATTTTCAAAATCCATAAATAATATTTTATAAACTAATTTCGTGTTTGGTGCATTTTTTATAGTTACTGCCTAGTTTTTATAATTATATCCCATTTATTATTTTTAAAGCCCATTTTCCTGTTAAGCCTAATGCATCCCTCCTAGGAAAGATTTGCAGCACAGCGGGGCGGAGAATAACAAGTTGACCTTGCCTGGGTATTCCTCCAAAAGACGTATAGCTGGGCTAGCCATTTTTATCTTGAAAAAAGTAGTATCTGGGCTGGATATCTGGCCTAGGCTAGACGGGCCACAACCCGCCCAGTTAATACCCTTCTGTCCTCTGAACAACAACGAAATCATCGCCAAGAAAAACTCTGTAGTGCTCACGCCTCAAAAACACAAATACTACTCGAGCTGCTTGGTCCGAGCTGTCGGCCGCACCTTGTGCAATTCTCTCGTTTATATTGATTACATAGGTTGACAATGGTGTGGGACCGTGATGTCAGGAAACCAAGAGAAAGCAAAAAAAAATATAGTTGTACATAATAAGGAGGCACTTGCGTACGTACGACTATGGCCCTAGTGGGTCCCTAATGTCATCCAGTCAAAATAAAGTCATCTCCTGAATCCTCATGTTCGTTGACCATGTTAACAATGCTCGGCGCCACGGCAAGCGCAACAACTCGAAGGACAATGGAGAGGGCCTCTCGGGCCCTACGGAGGTCTGATACAGTGCCTGCTGCTCATTCAGGAAGCCAGGATCATGGACACCTATGAGCACGTTTGAGAAACTGAGACGGCATGAAACAGTAAGGCCGCACTTGGGAGCTCTGGTTTATTTTAAACCTGTATTAACATACAAGTGTAATTTACTCGTCATTGGAAGGCCCGAGGTATGTAAGTAAAACCGGCGGGTTACGCGTGTAATTTGAGAGACCAGTGTATATTTTACGAGCATTGCTATATGGACGACATTACCAGACGATACATGCACGACGTGCGTATCATGCCATCCATGGGCAAGGCAGAAACAGCAGCTAACGGCTGGATTAGCAATCGTCCGAGTGTCGTTCAACGTTTTTATCGTGTGTGAAGTACTTCCGATATTTTACTAGTCGAAATCGACCAACCAAGCGCCTTCGCCCGAGACCATCTGCTTTAATTTACAAGCGTCAATTTTACAAGCGGTTTTGGTTGGAAAACGACGATCCAATCACGTCTAACCTACCCGACATGTCGCATAGGCTATGAATGAAACATCAGACGATGATCTTCTTACGCACGGAAACAACAGAAGAGGATGATCTTCTTAACAAGCAAATCACTGGCATTAGATCGATATGCAAAACAATACGAAGCATTATTCTCAGGAGGCACGGTGAACAGCTCATGATGCCGCATGCCACAACATTCCAAGCTCAACTTTGCAATCAAACACAAGGCCTGGCATTACATAGACAATATTCAGAACAAACTCAATATCTCAGCAGAGTAACTATTTACTTCTAAACTGAACACAGGAATAGGAAAAAACACTCGACGCTGCTCACAGCAAGGGCGTCCCACTCAAAAATATCAAATGCATGTCTTCTGGCTAACATCAATGAGCAAATTTTGACAAGGTTTTCCATATCCAATATATTAAACTAACGTCTTCTTGCTAACATCAATGAGCAAATTTTGACAAGGTTTTCCAATTCCAATATATTAAACTAACGTCTTCTTGCTAACATCAATGATTAAACTTTGACAAGCTTTTCCCATTCAAAATATGTAATGCCAATGATTGTGTCCTGTCTTAGCTTCTTGTACTTGTTTGGGCACTTTTTGCCCAGGGCACTCCACGTGTTGTTAAATTGCCAATGGTCTCTGCAGACTAGTCATGTCACCGGTGTCTAATAATACTCTGTAAAGCTTCTCGGTCATTCCTTCTGTAATGTACCGCATCCAGTGACTGCTTCTTTCTACAAAGTGGAACGACCAACTGGACCCAGTAACGCAGCAGTTTGCCTTGGACACATTGGCTCCTTTTGTGCAGTTCAACTAAAATTGAAGTCAGAATAAAACCGAGCTTTAATTTTGATATCCCTGTAAGCAACAATAGGTATAAGGGAAACAATTACTAAGAAATAACAGTTGATGACTTGTCCTAACGGGAAACAAAGCAGGAGAGGAGCAATTCTCCCTCAGTGTGATTCATTCATATTGACTGAGACATTATCTTAACAATGCCTTGGTTCAACATGTATAAAGAACGACAAAGCAGAAAAGTACCATTCCTAAAACAATGCAACTGATTCATTTTTAAAGAGACATTATCTTAACAATACCTTGGTTAAACATGTAGAAAGAACTACAAAGCAGGATAGTACCATTCCTAACAAGTGTTGCAGTTTTGAACTAAGATTCAGTAGTTAATTAATTCTGAGAGTGGCATTGCTTAATTTTACCAGCGGCATTAGATTAACGAAAAGGATAAACAGTTCCAGGGGAGAGTGGGCGCAACAACAATATGTGCTTCCATTTACTTATAAAGGGGGTGATGCAGAGTTTGTTGTAACAAAGCAACAAGCATCATGTCTGGGTTGGTCCCATTTTTGTTCACTACTTAATGGGAAAGGACAGCAATACAATAGCTTCAATTCAACATTTATTTAAAACAGTACCAATACAAGTAGCACAACATCTCAAAGCACACTGCACAATCATGTGGATGAAGGCCTGTACTGACCTTTCATGAGAACACCAGGATAAAATACGAATCTGCTAACACGAATAGGAAATCCAATCTCATTTTGTGTAGTTGCACTGAAATCAAGCAAAGTGTTTCGCGTAGCGAAGCAAAATGTCGCAATACCAACAAGTTGAATAGATATCATGTGGTAGAGACCAAGATTTGAAACAACTCGACAAGAATACTGGAAACAAATCTTGATCTCCTTTTGTGTAGTTCCACCAAAATTAAGCAAAGTCACCTATGTGACATTCAAGTTGAACTGCACAAAATACTCTTAAAACATAAGTGTTTCGAGTAGCGAAGCAAAATGTCGCAATAGAAACAAGTTGAATCGATACCCCTGTTTTAACAGAGGAAAAAAAGGAAACAATTACTTGCCGATAAAGGAGGATGAAACAAACGGTGACAGAAAGAAACATCTAACTTATCTTGGATGGAAAACAAAGTAGGATAGTAGCATTTCTAAAACGGTAGCATTGATTCATATTAACAGAGACACTCTCTTGAAACAACATTCATTAAAAAATGTAATTTACTTTTAACAGTGGCATTGCTTCAATTTTCCGGCGGCATTCTTAGATTAACAACAGCAAAATAGCTGTATGGGACATGCTAGCACCATGTGCGTCCACACGTATAAATGGGTGGTGCAGAGTATGTAGCCAAGCAGCATATCTGTGTTGTTCCCATATTTGTTCTCTGTGAACTTTTTTCCTATGTGAGGGCAGCAAATCTAGTCCTGCACAAACTACCCGACCCCCCCCCAGTTTCTTTCCCTTTTCAACAAAGAGATCTGTTCCTTACAGATGTGTGTACTGGGTTACCCCATTTTTCCCTTTTCGACCAGCAAAGCGGATGGATAGCCAGTCTATACTACTTTTCCTCCCTCCTTTCCTCATTGCACCACGTCCTAGATTCATGCTCCACCCCACCGCACCTTTCTTTCCTCTTTGAACCAAGACCTAGATTCGACTACAGATCGAAAAAGATCCACATGTAGCTAGAGCAATGACGGTTTCAAAGAAACTTATATCTTAGGGTCGTCGGGATGTGGCAAGGCGTGCGGCGGGAGGCCGGATCTGCCCACACTACATACGGAAGCGAGGAAGAAGGGGTCGGTGGCCCTCCCGCACAGGCGGTGGGTGAAAGAGAACAGCGTAACCGACAGTGGATTGCCTCCCTCGCCGAAGGCGATAGAGTTAACGATGCACCTCCTCCCCTTCCCGGTGCGACGGGATACGGATGTCGTGGTCCTAAGTCTGACAGTAGAATGGGGGGTAGGTATGGAGAGGCAAGATCCTAGCTATGGATTAGTTGTATACGCAAGGGATTTACGAGTTCAGGCCCTTCTCGGAGGAAGTAACAGCCCTACATCTCGGAGCCCAGAGGCGGTCGACTGGATTATGTGCGTATGAGTTACAGGGGTGCGAACCCTTTACACTAAGGAGGGGGGTGGCTTATATAGAGTTCGCCAGACCCCTCCGGCCCTCAGTTATGCAGGGTTTAAAGTACATTAAGACAGGGGGTTACTGGTAACGCCCTCATAAAGTGCCATGAAGACTATTAAAGCTACTTAATGACAGACCGTTGCGTGCTGAGTGACTCTAGGTCTCCTGGCAGTCGAGTGGTTAGCTTCATGGTCGAGTGGCTATCTTCATCGTCGACTGTCTTCGAGTTCGTCGAGTGGAGTCCCTCTTGGTCGACTGGAAGGTAGCTTCTTCTAAGGATGTCCTTGGGTAGGGTATCCTAGATAGGTCCATGACCCTACCCTAGGTACATGACTTCATCGTTAGCCCCCGAATGGATCGAGGTTCGAGTGAGGAAGGAGTTGATAATTTAGTCCGACCTATTTCCCGTGCTCTGATTATGTCGTATCCTGGATCAGCAATTTTTTTCTTTTTCAGCGTTGCATTAACTTTTCTTTCAGTCGCCTTGATCCATTCCTTTCTTCTGTCGAGTGAACTTTTGAACTTAGTGAACTTCCGAGCGACGGATCGCAGGAAATCTATCGTCTGACAGATTGATCTGCTGTTAGTAGATTTTGTGGGATTCGAATTTTGGGAAGCGCATGAAGCGGGGCGGACCGCGGTACTCGGATGGGATAAGGCGTGGACGCCTCGATTTTCGTGCCGCGTTTTTCGCCACGTATCAGGCGTGCGCGACTGTTTCAGGATGTGACAGGACCGCCCGGGCCTACTTGTCAGCCACTCGGAAGCGTCTTTATATAAAGCGCCGGGCGAGGGTTTTTGAACAGTGCCTTCTCATTTTCCTCTCTGCCCTCTTTGCCTCCGCCCGCTGTGCCTGATCTCACCTCCGCCTATCCACTCCTCGCGTGCTTCGCCGACGACAATGGTGAAGGAGAAGATGGCGGCCTTGAGCGCACGAAGAAGGCGACGGCGACGGGGAAAGCGAAGGGGAGAGCGTCCAGTCGGGGCGGATCTTCATCAAGGTCCCGCCTGCCGCAAGGTTGGGTCCAAGGGGATTGGATCCGCTCGACCATCACCGAGACGGATCTCAATGACCTGGCCAACGAGGGTCTGATCCCCCACGGGTCAGCAAGGCGTCCGGGGACCGAGTGGCAACCACAGCCGCAGGAGGGTGAGTGCGTTCTCCTAGCCACTCATGTAGACCGTGGATTCTCTCTCCCGCCGAGTGTTTTCTTTCGAGGGTTTCTGAACTTCTTTGGGGCGCAACTCCACCATTTCACTCCCAATTCCATTGCCTATCTTGTTGCTTTCGTGTCCATGTGCGAGAACTTCCTGGGTTGTCAACCACACTGGGGTCTCTTTAAGCACATATTCACCTGTCGCTCATAGGCGGTGAAAAAGGCGAGTCCGGATGATGAGAGGACTAAGGTTATCCAGATGTGCGGGGGTCTTGGGATTCAGATGAGGAGTAAGAGTACTTTCCTGGCCATGACCCTTCCTGAGTCGGTCAGAGGGTGGCAGTCGACCTGGTTCTACTACCAAGACGAGCCGACGCCGGGGCAGTCGACTGGTCTCCCTCCGTTCTCCATGGACCGAGTGGATAAACCCTCTTCTCTGAAGGTGCTTCCTGAGGAGAAAGCTCAGGTAAAATTTTTGATGGAGCGTGTAGTCCAGCTCGTCCGGGACGAAGTGACGGGTATGGATCTTCTAGAGGTCTTCCTTAGACGGCACATCCAACCGCTTCAGTACCGAGGCCACCCGATGTGGCTGTACTGTGGTACCGAAGACACCACTCGGGTCCATCCAGAAGCGGTCGACGATGCCACACTGGAGAGGTGGGTGACCGCAATCACAGGGAATAAGGACAACCCTCGAGGGGCTAGGAGGATCCCACCACTCGACTATACCTATACACCGGACACGGTATGTCCACTTATCTCCAATTGTAATCTTGCTTTATGCATTCTGCTTCGCTGCAATTGGTCAATTGACCTTTGTTTTGTTTTGTTGTCTAACAGGCCACCACTGAGTTATACTCGATGCCCAATGGAGCGCAAACGCCGACTTAGGAGGAGGAAGGAAGTGGGGGCGAAAGCCCTGAGGAGTGGGATTCGGATGCTGATGACGATGATGAGGGTGATGACTCTGGTGAGGAGGAAGAGGAGGAGGAGGAGGAGGAAGTTGTAACTCCTTGCTCGGAAAGACGCTCGAAGCTTGTCCATGATCCCGCGGCCGAGCGTGGTAAGGGGGTCGCAACCGTCATGCAGTCGTCCAAGCGCCCTCGGACTACTTCTCCGGTGCCTAGTGAGAAAGCTCCGAAGCAATCTCGAGTGGCACCGTCGAAGTCGGTGAAGGTCTTGCCGAAGATGAAGATGGTGATCCCCACTATCTCAGGGTAATGGTGTAACTTGAGTTTGTCTGTTCCACATGAACTTATTCTTGGTCGACTCATGAGCTAATCGACTGACTTTTGGAACTGCAGTGCTGCTACTTCTGATACCTCGGTCAGAGCTGAAGATCAGGAGATGGAGGATGTTGTTACTTCGAAACCTAGTATGACTCTTGTAGTTCCGTCTTCAGTCGATTGGCTTCCTGTCTCTAATTTTGATTCTTTTTCTGCAGCTTCATCTAACGTCGTTATCGACCTTCCCGACGACGATGACGAGGAACCACTGAGGCAGAGAAGGAACAGGAAAGCGTCTGCTGGCTAGGCGACTCAAGACGTGCCAGCACCCGAGACATTGGTCGTGGAGGGAGACAACGTCACTCGTCCTACCGTAACCTTTGCGGTGTCGTTGACGAGTGCTCGTCCTTCATCGTCGAGTGCTGCTCAACCCTCGCTTTTCTCAACCCACCACGTCCCAGAAGACCAAGCTAGTGCTGCTAAAGAAGCAATACGCCAAGCGGGGGTCATGATGGAGCAAGTGAAGGCAATCCGAGAAGCTAGCCAGGCAGCCTATGACACCAGTTCAGCTCTTCAGAGTAGTGTTTGGGTCAGTCGGTCACCGCCTGTTCTGTTAGGATATGATATCTGAAAACCCTTCTTTCTGAAATTCCTAGAGTTCATCCTACACCCACTGGGTGTGTCGATTGAAATTCCGGGTTAGTGGGGGCACGCTGAGTGCACCCACTGGGTGTAGTCCCCAAGGCTATGGTGGATTGCTGGCAGTCGACCATAGTCTTTATGTCTTAAGTTTTTTCCTTACTCGACTAGGTCGAATGGATTCATAGACCGGTGGGGGCACGCTGAGTACACCCACTGGGTGTAGTCCCCGAGATTGTGGTCGACTGCTGGCAGTCGACTATAGTCTGAAGAACACCTCCCGCTTTTTGTTTTTGTTTTTTTGTTGGTCGACTGGTCGACTCTAACTGATAAAACTAGTGGGGGCACGCTGAGTGCACCCACTGGGTGTAGTCCCCGAGACTATGGTCGAATGTTTGTATTCGGCCGTAGTCTTAGAAACGCTATGATTTTTCCTTAGTCACTCAGAAGTGAATTGACTTTGACATCTGTCTATTGGTTCTTCGTAGAAATCCTGCGACCTTGCGGCTCGTTATACTGAGTTGGAGAACAAACACATCCAGCTCGAGCTTGATCTGAAACTAACCCAAGAGAACTTAACGAAGGCGAAGGAGGAAGCTAAAGGTATGTTTGGTGAGGCCCTCGACGACTGTCTTTGCCTCTCGTTTGCTTCAGAGTCTGATCTCACTGTAACTTTGCAGACAAAGTGAGGGATGCCCTGAAGAAGAAAGACTTTGACTTGGCTGAGATGCAGAAAGCGGCTTTAGAGAAGACCAAGCTCGCAGATGAGAAGCTGGCTTCAATTACCAAGCTTGAAGAAGAAAACACCAATCTAAAAGCTGCTCTTGATGCTGCCAACAAGGAGGTCAGTCGACTGAAAAGTGATAAGATTGCCCTGAGTGACAAGGCCAGTGAGTTGGTGGGAAAGAAGAACGATCTAGAGGCTTATCTGGGTGGACTCGCCAAGAAGCTATTCCTCATGCTTGAAGGTAATCTTTTGTATCAAACAGACATTTTAACTGTGATCTTTCCATCCGACTGTTGTCTTGACTCGGTGGTTGTGCTTGCAGAATTTTGCCAGAACTTTGAAGAGGAGACTGGTCGATTGGAAATAAACCTGGATCCCATCAACTCTCCCGTGAAAGATGAAGTCACCATGAACGTGCTCTGGCTTGAATCTCGTGTTGCTGCTGTCGTCGACTATCTCGCAAGGATGAAGGTCGCAACTTCTCGCATCGACACAACACTCTGGCCAAGAGAGATGCTCCAGAACAACCTCGAGTCTCAGATGACTCGACTGAACGAGGTCCCAAGTCGAGTGCAGGAGTGGAAGAAGTCTTCTGCCAGGTGTGGCGCGGATGTTGCTCTGTCTCTGGTCCGCGTTCACTGCAAGGATGCATGAGAGGACAAGCTGGCGGCCCTTAGGGTGGCTAACACCAAGAAGCATGATTTCCGATCTTTCATGGAGACCTTCATCGCTGCTGCCACTCGGATTGCAGATGGAATCGACCTGGATGAGTTTGTTGCACCTTCTAGCCCTCCATAGGAGGGGTAAAAAACTTCTGAGCTTGATACTTTAAATTTGCCTCGGTATGCCGAGTGAGTTTTGTAACCGACAAACCTTAACAGGCTTAGTGCCTGAGCACTTTCGGTTCTGTTAGGTGTTATCCGAACTTGGATTCGATGTTTAATATGTTTGCATTTGGTTTGAGGTGTCTTTTGCAGGCTAAAGCGAGGCGCCCATTGCAATCGACTTGTTCCCCAATACACTTAGGCGAGCACTGGGCTGCAGCTAAGCCCCCGAGTGGGAGGTCTGCTCTCCACTTGGTAGGATTTTCAAAAACTTAGGCGAGCACTGGGCTGTAGCTAAGCCTCCGAGTGAGAGGTCTGCTCTCCACTCGGTAGGATTTTTCAAAAACTTAGGCGAGCACTGGGCTGCAGCTAAGCCCCCGAGTGGGAGGTTTTCTCTCCACTCGGTAGGATTTTCAAAAACTTAGGCGAGCACTGGGCTGCAGCTAAGCCCCCGAGTGGGAGGTTTGCTCTGCACTCGGTAGGATTTTCAAAAACTTAGGCGAGCACTGGGCTGCAGCTAAGCCTCCGAGTGGGAGGTTTGCTCTCCACTCGGTAGGATTTTCAAAAACTTAGGCGAGCACTGGGCTGCAGCTAAGCCCCCGAGTGGGAGGTCTGCTCTTCACTCGGTAGGATTTTCAAGGTGTACCTCTGGAGAAGGAGGTAGCAGTCGACCTGCACCTCATCCTCCTTGCAGAGCGCGCGTTGTATTTGTGGCGTAGCTCGGAAGGAGAGGGTAGCAGTCGACCTGCGTCTCGTCCTCCTTGCAGAGCACATGTTGTATTTGTAGCGTAGCTCGGAAGGAGAGGGTAGTAGTCGACATGCGTCTCGTCCTCCTTGCAGAGCACACGTTGTATTTGTGGCGTAGCTCGGAAGGAGAGGGTAGCAGTCGACCTGCACCTCGTCCTCCTCACAGAGTGCATGTTGTATTTGAACTTAGGCAAGTGCAATGCTGCAGCTAAGCCTCCGAACGGAAGGCTGGCTTACCACTCGGTAGGATTTTGTTTAACTTAGGCGAGTACTTGGACTGCAGCTAAGCCTCCGAGTGGAAGGCTGGCTTACCACTCGGTAGGATTTTGTTTAACTTAGGCGAGTACTTGGACTGCAGCTAAGCCTCCGAGTGGAAGGCTGGCTTACCACTCGGTAGGATTTTGTTTAACTTAGGCGAGTACTTGGACTGCAGCTAAGTCTCCGAATGGAAGGCTGGCTTACCACTCGGTAGGATTTTGTTTAACTTAGGCGAAACGGATTTCGCAGCTAAGCCTTCGAGTGGGAGGCTGGCTCACCACTCGGTTAGGATTGTTTTACAGATTTAGGCGAATCAGATTCGCAGCCAAGCCACCCACTGGGGGATTGCTTTATGTGGACAAAAGTAATAACAATTATTGGGAAAATTATAAAGCTCTTGTCTTTGATAAATAAACTACAGAAGTACTTTTATTACAACTCATCCGAGTGAATACTTAAGTGTCAAAGGGGGCGGAGAAGCTCCGCGTTCCAAGCTCGGGGCTCGTCGATCTGATGCTCGACATTGTAAAGACGATATGCTCCATTGTGGAGAACTTTGGTGACGATGAAGGGACCTTCCCAAGAAGGAGCAAGCTTGTGTGGTTTCTGCTGATCCACTCGGAGAACCAAATCTCCTTCCTGGAAGGCTCGACTCTTCACGTTTTCGGCGTGGAAGCGACGCAAGTCTTGTTGATAAATGGTCGGTCGGATCAAAGCTATCTCCCTTTCTTCCTCTAAAAGGTCGACTGCATCCTGCCGTGCTTGTTCTGCTTCAGCCTCGGTGTAGAGCTCGACCCGAGGAGCATTGTGGAGAAGGTCACTCGGCAAGACTGCTTCAGCTCCATAGACCAAGAAGAACGGAATTCTTCCAGTCGACCGGTTGGGCGTGGTCCTTAACCCCCAAAGCACCGAGGGAAGTTCGTCGACCCATGCACCAGCCGCATGCTTGAGATCACGCATCAAACGGGGTTTCAACCCTTTGAGAATCAGGCCGTTGGCTCGTTCTGCCCGTCCATTCGACTGTGGATGGGCGACTGAAGCATAGTCGACTCGTGTGCCTTGGGACGTGCAGAAAGCTCTGAATTCTTCGTAGTAGAAGTTCGACCCGTTGTCAGTAATGATGATGTGCGGGACTCCATATCTAAATATCAATTCTCTGATAAAGCTGACAGCAGTACCGGCATCGAGGTTCTTGATGGGTTTGGCCTCAATCCACTTGGTGTACTTGTCGACTGCTACCAGCACATGGGTGAAACTGCTTCTGCCTGTTCTCAAAGGGCCGACCATATCCAACCCCCATACTGCAAAGGGCCAAACGAGTGGTATGGTCTTTAAAGCTGAGGCAGGCTTGTGTGACATATTGGAGTAAAATTGACATCCCGTCACACTTGTCGACTATCTCCTTTGCCATTTCATTCGCTCTTGGCCAATAAAATCCGGCTCGGTATGCTTTGGCCACAATGGTCCGGGAAGACGCATGATGGCCACAGGTCCCCGAGTGGATGTCATCAAGGATTATTCGACCTTCCTCCAGCGTTATGCATTTCTAACCAACTCCAGTCGCGCTTTCTCTGTACAGCTGCCCCTTTATCACAATAAAGGCTTTAGATTGGCGGACGATCTGTCGAGCCTCTTCTTCGTCCTCTGGGAGCTCTTTCCTCAAGATATACGTGATATACAGTACTGTCCAATCGGGAGTGATCACTAAAGCTTCCATGATCAGGTCGACCACTCCTGGAACTTCAACCTCAGTCGGATCCGTAACACTCTTAGGTTGCGGAGCTTCGTCGGTAAAAGGATCTTCTATGACTGATGGAGTATGGATATGCTCAAAGAACACATCACTGGGGATGACTTCTCTCTTGGATCCTATCTTCGCCAAATCATCAGCCGCTTGATTTTTCAGTCGGGGTATATGGTGGAGCTCTAACCCTTCGAATTTCTTTTCGAGCTTCCTCACTGCATTGCAGTATCCAGTCATGGCTGGGCTTCTAACGTCCCACTCCTTCATCACCTAATTGACCACCAAATCTGAGTCGCCATAAACCATAAGGCGACGGACGCCGAGTGAAATGGACATGCACAACCCATACAAGAGTGATTCATATTCTACTTCATTGTTGGAGGAATCAAAGTGGATCTGGAGCACATATCTGCGCTTATCTCCTCGGGGGGAAACCAAAACTACCCCAGCACCAGAACCATTTAACATCTTAGATCCATCAAAGAACATGGTCCACTGCTCCGAGTGAACTTGAGTTGGCTGCTGTTGTTCAATCCACTCGGCAAGGAAATCTGCTATAGCCTAGGACTTAATGGCTTTCTTTGCCTCAAATTTGATATCAAGGGTAAGGATTTCAATTGCCCATTTAGCTACTCGACCAGTTGCATCTCTGTTGTGCAGAATCTCTGACAATGGTGCGTCGCTGATGACTGTAATGTCATGATCAGAGAAATAATGAGCTACCTTCTTCATGGTCATGTAGATCCCATATACGAGCTTCTGATAATGAGGATATCTTTGCTTCGATGGGTGTCAAAACTTCAGAGAGATAATACACTGGGCGCTGAACTTTGAAGGTTTTCCCTTCCTCTTCCCGCTCGACCGTAAGTACTGTACTGACGACCTATCCTGTGGCTGCAATGTAAAGCAACAGAGGCTCTTTGATGATTGGAGCAGCAAGCACCGGCTGGGTGGAGAGCAGAGCTTTTAGCTCGGCAAACGCTGCATCAGCTTCTGGAGTCCACTCGAACTTGTCTGCCTTCTTCATCAGTCGGTAAAGAGGCGACGCCTTTTCACCGAGGCGAGATGAATCAACTTAACGCGGCCAAGCATCCAGTAAGCTTCTGGACATCGTGCACACGCACAGGGCATTTCATTCGGAGAATGGTGCCAACTTTTTCTGGGTTAGCATCGATTCCTCGTTCTGAAACGAGAAAACCGAGTAACTTTCCGCCAGGTACTCCGAATGTGCACTTTGATGGATTAAGCTTGATATCATATCTCCTGAGATTGGCAAATGTTTCAGCTAGGTCAGTCAGCAGGTCGGAACCCTTTCGTGACTTGACCACAATATCATCCATGTACACTTCCACATTCCGACTGATTTCAGTGAGTAAACACTTTTGAATCATTCTCATGAACGTGGCTCCGGCATTCTTGAGACCGAATGGCATGGTGATATAGCAGAAGCACCCGAATGGAGTGATGAAAGCTGTTTGATTTTGTCAGGTCCATACAGACGGATCTGATGATACCCAGAATAGGCGTCTAAAAAAGACAATCTCTCGCATCCCGCAGTCGAGTCGACAATTTGGTCGATGCGAGGGAGAGGAAAATGATCTTTTGGGCAAGCCCGATTGATATGTTTGAGATCAATGCACATGCGGAAGTGAGTTGTCCTTCTTGGACCATGACGACATTGGCGAGCCACTCAGAGTGGTATATCTCTCGGATAAACTCTACTGCAAGGAGTCGAGCCACCTCCTCGCCAATGGCTTTTTTCTTCTGAACGGCGGACCGTCGAAGATGTTCTTTAACAGGTTTCGCTTTTGAGTCGACTCTAAGGCGATGCTCAGCCAGCCCCCTGGGAACACCCGGCATGTCAGCTGGCTTCCATGCAAAGATGTCCCAGTTCTCACGGAGGAACTGGATGAGCGCTTCTTCCTATTTAGAGTCGAAGTGTTGTGGAAATATGGGTCGGAGCTGCGTTGGGGTCAGTTGGGTGGATATGAACTGGCTTCGTTTCCCTAGACGACTGGAACGCTGACTCTGTGGCGGGCTTCTTGGCCTGCAACAAATCACTCGGATCTGCATTTTTCTTGTATCCTTCCAGCTCTACCACTGTTATCTGGGCATCCGCAATCTTCGAGCCTTTCTGGAAACACTCTTCTGCCTTCTTCCGGCTGCCAGTGATAGTGATCACGCCTTTGGGGCCAGGCATCTTTAATTTGAGGTACACATAACATGGTCGAGCCATGAAGCGGGCATAGGCTGGTCTTCCCAAAATAGCGTGGTAAGCGCTATGGAAATCCACGACTTCAAATGTCAGCTTCTCTTTGCGGAAATGCTTCGAGTCGCCGAACACTACATCCAGAGCTATTTGGCCGAGTGACTCAGCCTTCTTTCCAGGAATGACTCCGTGAAAACTCATGTTGCTGGAGTTGAGCCTGGACATCGGAATGCCCATTCCCTTGAGCGTCTCTGCATACAGTATATTCAACCCACTGCCGCCATCCATCAATACCTTCGTCAGTCGAGTGCCTTCGACGACTGGGTCGACCTCCAGCGCTTGCCTCCCAGGGGTGGCAATGTGAGTAGGGTGATCGGACTGGTCGAACGTAATGGGAGTTTGCGACCATTTCAGATAGCTTGGTGTCGCCTAGGGCGACCATATTTACCTCACGATTGATCACTTTCAGTCGACTTTTGCTCTCTACATCAGCAAAAATCACCAGGGTGGAATTGACATGAGGGTACCCTTCATCACTGTCCTCCTTGTCCTCGGCCTTATCCGACTCCTTCTCTTTGTCCTTGGGTTGTTTTCCTTGAAATTGCTGGATTAAGAGCCGGCACTGGCGAGTGGTATGTTTCGGGTAGATGAAGTTACCCTCTTCGTCTTTCTTTGTGTGGATGTGACACGGTAGATCCATCACCTCATTTCCTTCTTTATCCTTTACCTTCTTGGGGTTCCAAGATCCTTTGGGCTTCCCTTTGAATTTGCCCTGAGTCACGGCCAGAGCCTCTCTAGGAGCAGCTAGCTCGGCCTTCCGCTTCTGCTTCCGACTGGAGTTTCCTTTTTCCGATTGACTCGGCTTATACTTGCCACTCCGGAGCCTGTCCTCTTCTTCACCGTTAGCGTATTTGGTGGCAATCTCCATCATTTGACTCAGGGTCATATCTCTGGTTCGACCAAACTTCAGGCTCAACTCTCTGTTCTTGACACCATCCTTGAAGGCGCAGACCGCTTGATGGTCCGACACATTCTCCACGGTATGATGCAAAGTGATCCACCTCTGGATGTAATCTCTCAATGTTTCACTCGATTTTTGTACGCAGACTTGCAGCTCCGTCAATCCGGCCGGTCACTTGCAAGTTTCCTCGAACCTGCTGACGAACACTCGAGAAAGATCTTCCCAAGTGTAAATGCTACTAGGAGCTAAATGATTCAACCACGCCCTGGCTGAACCCTCTAGCATGAGTGGCAAATGCTTCATGGCCACCTCATCATTACCGCCACCAATCTGTACCGCCACTCAGTAGTCTTCAAGCCAAGTTTCAGGCTTGTACTCTCCGGTGAACTTACTTACCCCAGTCGCCAACCTGAAGTTGGGGGGTATCACTGTGGCTCTGATGGCTCTGCTAAAGCATTCTGGACCTGAAACATGGACTCGGCTGCTAGTGGGTGCATCTCTGTCATGGCCAAACCTTGCACGATGATGGATCTCGCGTCAAAGCCTGGTTCTCTGGGGTCGACTAGAGCTCTCCGCCCAACACTGAGCTAGCGCATGTCATCTTGCTGCCGATGGGCGTTAGACCCACCTCTCGGGGGAGGAGTTGGCACTCGACGCCTATCATCACGATCAAATCGGTCATCATAGTGGTCCCGCCGGCCTTCACGTCCCACGCACCTCGGAGGTGACCTTGGGCTGTGAGCCGACTTAACAGTATTCGCAGCGACGGACCGACTGTGGATCCTGTTGCGCGACTGTGACACAACTGAATTCTGATCTCCTGCTGCTCGGAGCAAGTCCCTGATCTGCATCAAGCCTCTTCCAGCCTCCGACTGAGAGGGCTGAATTGACTCCGCTATACGGGCTGCAGCTGCTAAATTCTGAATCGGGATTCCGATATACCTGAGTTGGTTGCGGAAAGAGCTGACGTCGGCTGGAGTCGGGTACTCGTTGACGCGCACGCTCGTCGAGTGCTCGCTGGAGGTTCTCTAGTCGAGTGCGTTCAGCCAAGTTGGCCAAACGCGCCTCTTCCAAGGCACGAGCCTCGGGAGTTTCTCCTGCGATAGGAGTATGTAGGGCATCCATGTTCCGGCGGCGAAGATCTTCTCTTTGCTGAGAAGCGAGTGGCTCGGGTTGATATTCTTTGTGAGCCTGAGCGGGGTCGCCTCCATCGTCCATCCCATCGACGCGGGGGAAGCCGGGAGGGCTACGAGGTCCATTGACCATCAGGACCTCCGCCGCTGGATCACTGCTGTTGCACTCGGATGCAGTCTCTACGGAGCCAGTTGACAGATCGAACAGGCCGTAGAGAGATTCATCGGGCTCAATTGCCGCGACTTGGGTGGTGGCTGATTGGCGAGCCACTGCGTGTCTCACCCATCGCTGAAGCCTCGACCGACCGGAGCGCTTGCGCTGGAGGAGATAGGGAGGGAGGACGGCACATTGAGTCGACCGGTATGGGGTCGACGGCTGCCGCAGCAGGACCGTGGGACACACACCCGAAAGGTGCGTAACACCGTGGACGGGGAGCGCGTCGATGTCGAGTGGTGCCTCCTGGAACCAAGCGGAGTCGTCGGCGATGAAAGCAAGCGCACCCAGACGGATCTCGTGACCCTCGACCAGAACTCCGCCAGAAACCATGATGAAGGTGATCGGTCAAATTGCAACTTCTCCAAAAAGTCGCTAAGACACCTGCCCCAAGGTGGGCGCCAACTGTCGTGGTCCTAAGTCTGACAGTAGAATGGGGGTTAGGTATGGAGTGGCAAGATCCTAGCTATGGAGTAGTTGTATACGCAAGGGATTTACGAGTTCAGGCCCTTCTCGGAGGAAGTAACAGCCCTACGTCTTGGAGCCCGGAGGCGGTCGACTGGATTATGTGCGTATGAGTTACAGGGGTGCGAACCCATTACACTGAGGAGGGGGTTGGCTTATATAGTGTCTGCCAGACCCCTCCGGCCCTCAGTTATGCAAGGGTTTGAAGTACATTAAAGATGGGGGTTACTGGTAACGCCCTCATAAAGTGCCATGAGACTATTAAAGCTACTTAATGACAGACTGTTGCGTGCTGAGTGACTCTAGGTCTCCTGGTAGTCGAGTGGTTAGCTTCATGGTCGAGTGGTTGTCTTCATCGTCGACTGTCTTTGAGTTCGTCGAGTGGAGTCCCTTTTGGTCGACTGGAAGGTAGCTTCTTCTAAGGATGTCCTTGGGTAGGGTATCCTAGATAGGTCCATGACCCTACCCTAGGTACATGACTTCATCAACGGACGCCTCCTTCACCAGCTGTGAGGGGGGAGAGAGACAAGAGGCCAATGCAGTCTTGTTTAGATCTGGTGAAGAGAGGGTGGGAGACTGTGAATATAGCAAACCCTAGCAAATGAACGCTGAGCCTCCAGCGTGTAACATATATGCATTGCGGCGAGCGTGTGGAGAGTGCAAACCCTAGCGAACAAGCATTGAGGCTCCCGCTTATATATATAATGTAGTACGGACTGAGCTCTGGTGCCTTCACTCCATCTGCTTTTGGCTGTATGACAGATGAGCCAGCCACATTTTGGGCCCACCTGTCATAAACCCAAAGGCAGGTGCACTAAGTCAATGAAGCTGCGTCCATATAATACTCTCGTGTGTATACGACTAATATATAGTGGAGTGGTTTTCTTATTCTCTCCATAACAATCGTTTTAAATTGTGTAAGTAGGAAACGAAACTCTTTATTTAATGTACAGAGGGAGTACTACTTCCGATGAACTAACGATCCACGCCCACGCGTCCTGGTCGCACTTCCTATCCTTCACGTGTGGTACACTACCCTCCCTTAAGTGAACAACAACACATGCGCCAAATTATCGGAAACGTGTGAGAGTGTGTACAAATAAATAATTTTAATTTCAATTATCGGAAAGGTTTGAGAGTATTACAAAGTTTGACTTCAGTCAAATCTAATATAAAAATGGAGGGCTACTATGTCCATCCGGGTTTTTAGTCCACACCATTTTTTAAATCAAAGTTAATAGTTGGACAAATAAAATTACAGGGGAGCTAGAGACAAAGTTGTGAGAAGGCTTAGAAATCAATACAAAACTTATGCTCTTAGTACCAACGTCGATCCTTCTTCGAGGAAACATTTGGTTCATAGCCAATTGTGTGATGAAATTGCACCAACGTGAAAGACGACTGCGTCTCCAACGCAACCAAGGTGAACTGACGAAGGATATCATCTTTGTGCGTAACAAGCAAAGAGCACTGATGGAAGACAGCTTGTTTTTCATTGAAAATCGATCAGCTTCACCAGCCGACGCAACCATGAGGCGCGACCATGAGCATCGATAGGTCATCGTGGTGATGCATCATCCATTTGGCATCAAGTTTGGGTGAGGCACCTATGAAGTTCGACAAATCCTCACTGCGGTCTGTTTCTTCTCAGTAATCAAGCTCGAGGAAGGAAGAACCACGTGGCAGAGGACAGTGAGGCGGAACAACAATGGCCATCCAATTTTGTGCAGTTCCACTAAATTGAGGAAGACATGCCCGGGTATGGAGACACGCATCGCTGTTTCCAAAAATATAAAAAAAGGGTTAATGAAAAGTACACCAACAAACAGAAGCATCATAATTATATCTTGATGGGAACTAAACTAGGATACCCGAGAAAAAAAGCATTTCTTCATTTAACCAGTGATAGTACTACCACCATATGGACAATGACCGCACAACCACCATGTACTTTTTGTCGAAACAACATGTATACCTCCACCGAGGCATAAATCAGGACAACTTTTCGAGTGGCATTTCCTCTATAATAGTACTAGTAGGTGATGTTGGACCAGCCGACGAACCCTAGCTACTATGCATGGGGAGCTGGGGAGTAGTCGCATAGAAGAAAACCCGCACGCAGCGACCTGGGGAGCTGGACCAGTACAAGAAGTTATACCTCAGGTGGGCGAGATGTCGTTTAGGCGGGCGGGCGGGATCTGCCCACACGACGGCAGCGAACAAGGGCGCGGAGGATCTTTGTCTGCGCCAGCGCCGGCTCCGAGAGGACGATGCGCATCAACTCCCCCCGTCGCCGACGGCGACAATGTCAACGCTGCACCTCCTCACCTCCCGCAGCGGACGGGATTCGGTCGGATCTGTGACCACCGGTGAGGAGAGAGATAGACTAGACAATGTCATCTTGTTTTGATATGGAGAGGGTGAGAGAGCGAGACGCGAGAAACTCTATCAAACAAGAGGCTATAATGGAGTAAAAAAATCTCTCCATAGCAGTGGTTTTAAATAGAATACGCGCGTTCCCGGAAAAAAGAAAAGAAAACTGGCGGACAATTTTTTAAGGGTATGTCTAGGACACATCTAGATGTGACATAGTTATGTCACACATCTAAGTTGATGTACACTCTGTTTGTGGTCTTTTTTTTGGTTCCTAGTTTTTTTTTGTTTCTTGTTGCTACATTATATACTTGTGGGAGCTTAGATGTGATATCCTTAAATAACATCTAGATGTGAATTGGACAAACTGATTTTCTAACGTACCAAGAAAGAAAACTCGATCAGAAACATGCCCCCGCTTCCAGGTCGCGAGAGTCGTCGCGCACACACACATAGACATAGACATGCATATCCGTGTTTACGTAAAATTCCATTTCCATCTCCATCTCCGATCATATTTGTCCAACTGGCACATTATTTACGTTGTTAATTATATACGCAGCAATATTAACGTACAACATCTCTTGTTTGCGCATGTCCGAACCGCTGCCACGGCCGGTCCTGACCAACCCGAACCCTCTTCATCACCCGCGTGTGCTTCCCGCCCGAAACGGTCAGTGCCTCATTCATGCCCGGCCAGAGCGGACGCGACCTCTCACTGGCGCCGACATTGAAGCGGCGCGCCGGTCGAGAGAGCGTCGCCCGCGCCGCTTCCGGGTGCACGCGGCTGCTCCACGTTCAAAGGTCGCAATAGCCGGCTACAACATGCATGTAAAAAAAAATTAGGAGTCCGTGCTACAGCTAGCTGTCCTCCCCCAACTCGTCAATCTCTTCCAGTAGTGCTAGTAGTACTCCATGGCGCGATCCATCGACAAGCAGGCGGGCAAAGTTATCGTATACTCGGTTTGCGGTGAGTGGCATGCCGAGCGACCGTGTGGGGTCGAGTCATGGAGGAGGGTGAGACACGAACACGACAGACGTGATTTAAACGTTGGTTTTGCTCGATGGCGCGATCCAACAAAACGAAATGTTGGTTTCTCTCCGTTTCCATTTTTTCTCCGGAAAAACGGAAACTTTCCACTCCATTTTCATTCCTATCCCAAGGTTGCCTGTTACAACATTCTATAAAATACAAAAGAAAACTAACACGCATGCTGATGCATCTCAATGATTCACAGATCATAGCCAATATTTACTTCACAACTAAAGAAAAAAGTTATGAGAGCGTGTACGAAAAAAAAAACTGCTGATGGGGTCACTACGACTTAAACCCTAAACATGATTTAATTCCCTAGCCAGGTAGAACCTGTCGAAGGAAAGATGGCTGGCACCCTCGGATCATACGATGCTTTTGTGCAGTTCCACTAAAATCGACCTGAGCATCCCTGATGGCAAAGATATTGAAGAAGTGTGATTAGAATAATAGTACTGGCACTAGTTCATGAGACATAAACTCATCACAAGTAGAAGCCGGTAGAAGTAGAGCAAGATTGACATGGAGATGGAGCTACGGCAGTGGAGCAAGCCGGCTCTAAAAGGAAGATGGACTACCTGGAACGTCGGGCTGTAGCTAGAAGGGCGGTTGGGACGCGGCATCGGCCCAAACCGCGGTGACCCCCGATTGGGACGCATCGACTGTGGGTTTTCTCCCTCGCCGATGTCGACCACGTCTACGCAGAACATTGTTCCCTTCCCCCAGCTGCGGGATCAGGCCCGTCGTTCTATGCTTGTGAAGAAAGCAACCTTAGCAAGCAGGCTTGTAGCTTAGGCTCCTGCTAGTGTATATATAGTGGTTTTCTTTTTTTCTCCATATCAACCATTTTATATTGCGTACGTGACATTCAAGAGTGAAATGATGGTTGCTTTTTCCGACTAACTTACTGTGTGATTTGACTGCTCCTTAGTGGCCCCTACACGTACTCCTCCTATGTGTATGCAACAGTCACACGTACACATGGACGCAAAAACGCGCGTGACGCCCTAATGCATGCATGTCCGAGCACACGACGGAATACACACGGTCACGCTAAGTGCTCAACCTACACGTGCATGCACACACATACTCAGTCAGGGTGAGCTAGTGACTGTATAAACACCGGAAAATATATATATTGAGCGCAATGAGCGTATTATGAAGTCCACTGACCGTATTTTTACAAATATACAGTGACAGACAGTGTATTTATCTCGTTTGAAATTAATCCATATTAACCGGAGAGGAGGCAGTATGGACTAGCATTACATGCGCGCGGTGGCTCGCAGGACAAGGAGAAACTTTTGACTAATGCAAGCTCTCCCTCGCTTAGGCGGTGCACGTGCAACAGTTAATTCGGTATCAGATTGCCAGAAGCATACACTATACTACTAGTGCTACTATTGTTTGACTTCCCGAATAGGCGAACAGCCAAGCGCAAAGTTTATTAATATAGTCTATAAAGGTACGTACTATACTAGTACTAGGAATCGGATGAAGGGGCGTCTGCACTCTTATTATAATTTTAAAACTAGCGGAGCCACCCACGCATTTGCGCGGCTAGACTTCATGTATTTGCTTTTTGAATAGTTTTTATGTAAGTATATATCTTCTTTCACTTGATCCAGCAGTATATCACTATTCATATAAAAAGCCTATCTACATTGTGCATCGTAATTAAGCTTTGCTACTTATATTTCGTAAGTTCATAAAATTATTTGTAATGACTTGGTTGTGTGCCAACGGTAGATAATTAGAACCATGGCATGTCTCCCGCCATGGCTAACCATAGGCATTAGTACAAATCTCTAGCTTTCGCTGTTTCACACTTTTTTTATTTCATTATTCACACCAAGGATACCTATTGGATATTTCATCAAAAAAATATTAGGACATTGTTGACTTGTAGCATCATCTGCCTCATTGTCTCATTACCAGTCGAATTGCACTTGTATTTTTTTATCAATACAATGTCATATATCCACATAAGATATTTCTGTGTCTTCTCCTCATAACATAATTATCTATACCACTTCCTAGTCTATACAAATGTAATCAGTGAAAGATAGGGGAATTGCTAAAATAATTTTTCACAGGATCTCTCTAGAGCTTGCCAGTTCTGTCGGTGCCCATTTATTTTGCATGTAATTTTAATTTTAATGAAAACTAAAATGGTTCACTACATACTACATATGATAAGAAATTATAGCTTCCTATATTTATTTTTATATTTATGTTGATAAACACTTCAATTTAGTTAAATCGGGTACAATAGATATATTTTGTATTGTATTCTCCACCAACATTTAGGTTATGTACAAATATAATAGAGAAAACATGCATCTCAGGGTAAAAAATCAGCCTTGGGAATTTGCATGTAATTGTATTTTTTTTCTCAGCACACATTGGTTTGTGATAAAGATCAGCACCTTGCACTGCAAAGCCATTGACGTGCAACGACATGTGGATCATACTAATCTTAAGATTTCAATCTTCTACTACTCTTTGTCTATCTCTATCCCCAACCCCTATCAAATGTTTGCCAATCCGTAATGTTGTATTATTTAACATATGAAACATATATTGTAGGTGGAATGTCTGTCTTGAGAAAAGACGATCAAATGCCAGCGCTTTTTTTGGTTAAAAGTATTATTGTCGATAAAGTCTTTGACATGCTGGTTAGCACACTACCGTGCCAACCATTCCATCTATAATTAAACGACCAAACTTTGTGGGCACTTCATTTTTCTACGTCACAACTATATATCTTGCAGTTGTGTTTCTAGATAGCACAATATCATTCCAGTGAATATTCCATGCATGCTTCCAGATGGTCGTGAAAGTATCTTCTTACCGTAGCTGTTTGCGTAGTCTGACTATCAATTTTTTTTTTTGCAGGAACTGACTATCTAAGGTTACATGACTATTGGTGTATATTCATCAAAAAATACTTTTTTTGTCTTGCCGAATCCTATTATAGATTATCTTTGTGCCCATGTTTTTGGCCATGAACTTATATTCCAATCGAATTGTAACAAAATAATGTTTAACTTTAGCCTTTAAATTTTATATTTAAGCCCTACAATTGAATTAATAATGAAATTTGTTTTAATTTGTTTATTATTTATTTTGAACTTCACATATCAATCGAAATGTATTATTTATCTGTCTAATAAAATAATTACCTATTATTATTATTTTGAAAATCTTGACCAACCATGATTAGCTGTACATATACATTTGTGCGTAGAAAATTATTAATCTGATGGTTCTCTATTTATCCAGGTTGGACAACTGTTTTTGCATGACTAATATGTCCAGCATTGTTCACGTACCAGGGTGCTATACTTTATTTTCTGCATGGGTAGCAGGCTATACTTTGTAGTAGTAGTATATTTCCTTGTAGGTTGACAGATTTTGTTTATTTTCAAAAATCCTTCCAGAATTATATTTCCTTGCAGGTTGACATACTTTTTTTCTTCTAAAAATCCTTTCCGAAAGTTATTTCCTAATGTGTACGTGATGTAGCCGTATCTAAGTTGGACTCAGCAGTATGTGTTATGTGTGTGCATGTTTTTTTTTCTTCCGAATAGACCTTCCCATATAAGTTTCTTTTTCTAATGGGTACATGATGGTTTGCATGCATCTAAGTTGGACCTGGCATCATCCATGTTGGACTTTTTTTTTATGTCGGACTACATGTGTCCTTCTCAATGTACGTAGCTTTTCCTTTGGAAGGACATGTACGTGACAAAAATTTCTTTGTGCAATACAATATGGGAAGTGTTTGTGGCCGGGGCGCCGGCCGAACCGTTGCGCCGGTCGCGCCCACGCACGCACGCTTACAGCGACTCAATTTACGACACGTAGGATGTGGGGCCACACATACTTTATCTCTTTCCTTCCGTTTCGCGCAGGTTTCACCAAAGGGCGCGAGGTGGAGCTCGCCGCCGTCGGCCACCATCGTGCGCACCAGCTCCTCGAAGGCCTCCATCCCGCTCGCAGTCGTCGGCCCACATCCGGCTCACCGCCGTCGGCCTCCATCCCGCTCGCCGCCGTCAGCCGTGACTGGCTGCTCCAACCCCTGTCGCACGGTCACCACGAGTGACGCGCGCGTCACGCATCTACTCGAACTGCGCCAGTGAAGTGGACGCGATGATGCGGTCCTGCCACCCATGGCCGCTGCTTTCAGGGGGCGTCGTATCCCGGCGAACCTGCAGGCGTCAACGTGCTGCACAGGATGCTTCAACCGGCCATGGCGAAGCTGTTCACGGCACTCGACGAAGCTGCAACCGGTGACGTAATTTGCTACATGCAACCGGGGACAAGAGAAAGCAGGTGTTACAACCGGTGCACATCGGAGCTACAACCATCACCACAAAATGATACGACCGGAAGCATTTTTTGCTACATGCTACAACCAGAGAAGGAAGGGGCTTCGACAGACGTACGTCAGAGCTGGAACCAGCACCCAAAAATGCTACGTCCAGCAACCAAGGAAGCTACAAGTAGCTTAGGAAAAAGCTTCAACTGGATACGGGATAGCTAGAGGTCGGCCACCGCACAGCGCAAAGAGCTACAACCGGCGGCGAGAAAGCTACAACCAACTTAAAAAAAGTTTCATACAGATACGGGGTAGCTGGAGGTCTGCCACCGCACGCCGCAAAATGCTACAACCGGCTTCTAGAAAAGCTACATCTCGCTTGTAAAAATGCTTCAAATATAAAACGGTAGCTAACAATGGCGAGCGCGCGACGACGGAGCTGCGCGGTGGTGTTGCGACGGGACGCGTGGCGAACTATGACGGCGGCTGGTGGCGATGCTGGAATCCTAACCGGCAGTGCTGCAACCAGGGGGTAAGAGAAAGGGACGAACGGCTTTCTTTTGAGCAGCCCCGGCGAGCTGCGACGGCGAGGGCCCCGGTGAGCTGCGACGGCGAGTAGCCTGGGCGAACTGCGAAGGGGCGGCCGTGGGCGGAGGTTGACCTGTGGAGATTTTTTCTTCTCTCGCGCGCGTGCGGTAGGAGGAAGACGACCCGGGGGAACGCGAGGGCAAATCTCACCCGTTGATGCACGCATATCCGACGCTTGGCAGCTGACCGGCCCAAATTTGGGCCGGCGCGCCGGCGCCTATCAGCGCCCATACAATATCGCATGTACACATTTTTTGCTTGTAACACTATATCTTTTAATCTCAGTCGTCTATATCTAAAATTTAATGGTTAAGATAATTTAGTCTGGCCCCTAAAAAAGATAATTTAATCTGTATGGACCAACGTGATGACTTATTTGTCTCTTAATAGAAGATTTCCTATAATCATAGTACGCAACTCTTCAACCTTTATTTTTCAAATTCGTAGTCAATGTTTTTTTTGCTTATATAAGGAGATAAAACCGAAATATTTGTTTCCTTGTTTAATTTCCGAATCATATTAGGAAACTCTCTGGCCGTTTTTTTTCCTTTCCAACCGTTTAATAGTCAATCTCTTTTTGCTTATAATAAGGAGATAAATCCGAGTCTTATGTGGAGCCCCTTTTTTAGAGAAAGAGTCGTGAAGAGATTAGAAAACCTCTAGCAGAATTTTATTTTCTTTCTAATTTCGTAGTCAATCTCGTTAATCTATTCCCATGTTGGTACGTGCCTGATTGTAACAAAAAGCTTCCTTGTACATACTTTCAAGTGGTTGCGCGTGTCTATTTTACATGACAATTGTTGTACCTAAAGTTTTTCGTGTTTTAATCTTCTTTTTTAATAGAAAAATATGCTACTTCGAAGAAAGATGTGCCCACCTGTTTTTACATGACATGCCAAATTGTTTGTACACAACTATATTTGTATGTAACGCTATATATTTTAAATATTAACCGTTGATGTATAAAATTGACGATCAAGATAATTTAATACATGTGGATGAACGTGATAGCTTGTTTGACTTCTGTATTATGTATATATAATAGATGTGATAAAGCAATCTTCAACACATTTGGTTATCTTCGAGGGTTCTCGCATGTGATAATGGAAGTTGATTGCATGGAACACTCGCCACAATTCTCACTTAATTTTGGCTTATATCCTGTTACAAATAGTAGCACTCGGTAATATTTCCTCTTTTTTTGTTATTCAGCATGTAAACAGCTCAGCAAACCTTGCGACCCATCTTCGTGTGAACCGTGCTTGCTGCACTTTGAATGTGGCCGAGAGCTGGCTTGATGAAACACCTCGCTTCCTACTTCTTTTTTTGCGGGGTACCTCGCTTCCTAGTGACCAGTGTCTTGGCTGATCGTTCTAAGAATGTTTATATATGAATAAAGCTCTCTCATTTACCCGCAAAAATGATTGAGCCATATTAACCGGAAAGGAGGGAGTATGGACTAGCACTACTTTTTGGTGTGTCCCGTCAACTCGCAGAACGAGGAGAAGCTTGCAGGACAAGGTGAAGCTCGCTTACGCCTTTTGACTAATGCAACCTACCCTCGGTGGACATGCATGAGTCCATTCGGTGTCAGATTGTCAGAGACATACACTGCAGTACCCAACATGCGGAGTACCATCATTGTTCGACTTCACGAAGAGGCGAAGAACCAAGCGCAGTAGTACGAGTAGTACTACTACTAGAACCGCATGGTGGAGCGTTTGTACTCTTATTTCTTTTTATCTCTGATAAAGTACACGTTTATTCCGGAGAAGGGCGGAAAATGGCAGCCCAACATGTAATGAATGATATCGATCAACCAACCATGCTCAAATATATCTTGGCCTCCATGCGAACCCGTCTATGTGTTCTCGCTCATTGTCTCTCTCAAGGAACGGCGGGTTGGCTCTTTGCCGTCAATTGAGATCGGTTTGCTCACACTCCTGTCCCACATGTCAGTGATATGCCAAGAGGAGGTGCGTTGACCGACTGGCCATACGCGTACTTGGTTTTGAACCTTCATACTACTCCTCCCTCCGTCACAGTTTACAGGGCGCGCTTCATTATGATGCATTTCTCTCAATGCATTTCTATCACCAGAGAGACTTTAGACGCATTTGGTTTAATGCTCAATTAATTAGGGCGTGGTAACCGCAATCAAGTCCACAATTTTCTCTCCATGTAACTACGGAATGGAGTAAGTGCATGCATGTGTGTACCCGGGGTGGAAGCACTGCATGCATGTGTGTACGCATTATTCCCTCTACTAGTAATAGACGCCGTGTTATAACTACCAATGCTATTTTTCAGGCCGATCGCTAGTCGCCTTGGTCCCACAGATCTTTTTTCTTTTTTCTGAAGCGCGCTGTATAAACAGTGACGGATGGAGTAGTATGAGCGGATTCAAAGAAGAGCGTATTGATGGTTGCTTCTTCAGAGCAACTTACAGTGGGAAAGGTGGGGCTTACGATTTGACTGCTCATTACTCACTATTAATGCGGCACAACGAACGGGCTGAGTCTCCCATGCGGTTGTGCACTACCCCCTCGGTTCTTAAATATACTCCGGAGTACATTTGTCTTTCTAGAGATTTCAATGAGTGACTACTCAAATATTTGTCTTTTTAGAGATTTCAAATGGACTGGCACATACGGATGTATATACATATTTTAGAGTGTAGATTCTCTCATTTTGCTCCGTATGTAGTCACTTGTTGAAATCTCTAGAAAGACGAATAGAATATTTAGGAACAGAGGGAGTACACATACGAAGCAAAATGAGTGAATCTACACTCTAAAATATGCCCGTTTGAAATTTGTAAAAAGACAAATATTTAGGAACGAAGGAGTATAATTTTGTGCATGGCACATGGACTCGGATGATGAAGAGGCTTCTGGCAATGCTATCAAGCTTCCATCATTTGTTTACATAATTGACGTACTATACAAATAATTTTCTAGCGAGACATGAAATTGTACAATGGTGTGAGCTTTCAGCTTCTGTTTCACGTGTCTTGCCATCGATGCTCTTTCGGAAACAATAAAAAACTAACTTCCTTGCTAATGCATGTTAATTATTAGCAGATCAGAGTTAATAATTACATCACAACTGAAGACAGAGTTGTGAGAAGGTGTTAAATTAAAATTGATCCATGCTTTCATTGGCAGCAACGTCCCCCCAGCTCTGTCTAAATCAACAAGGCATGTTGGGAAAAAAGTAGCTGTCTGGAGCATGCAACATTCCGATCATTTTGTGCAGTTCCACTAAAATAGAGCTGAGTGTCCCTATTCCAAAGATATTAAGTGTGATTACGATAATAGAGGACTGCTGATGAAACAAGAAACACATAAATAGAAGCCGGTCACCTTTGCAGTCTCTTTTAAGACTAACTAGTTGGAGAAGATTAGGCTCGGGGTTGGATGAGGAGGATAGAGCAAAACCAATCTCCCTTTGTGCAGTCGCACTGAAATGTAGAGATGTTGCCCATGTGACATTTTAGTACAACTGCACAAAACACTCTTAAGAAAAAAGTGATTTGTGCAGTTCACCAAAAGGTCGCAATAGCAACGAGGTGAAATGGATAGCCCTGTTTGCAAAAAAGAGGTAGAAAGGAAACAATTACTGGTCAATAACAGTTGATGACACATGTGACGACAAAAAAGAAGCATATTCCTTGCCCTAAGGGAAGATAACAACACGGTTGTGTTTGTCTAAAACGGTGTGAGGACGAGAATGAAATATGGAAAGTACGCTGGACGAGCTACGTTTTGGGCAAAGAACTATGGAAGATCCACATGCAGCAGTGTGGGAAGACGGGCAGTGGAGCAAGGCCGGAGGGGATACCTGGAGGTTGTCGGGATGTAACTAGGTGAGCGGCGGCGGGCAGAATCTGTGAGCAGGTGGCGTAGGCCCTGCCGCACCGGAGCTTGGTCAGAGAGAATGGCGTGTACCACAGATCGGGATGTGCTGCCTCGGCACCGTCGAATGGAGAAACGATGCACTTCCTCCCTTTCCCCCGGAGGACGGGATGCAGACGGATCAGTGACCAACGGTGAGAGCGAGAGAGGCCATCGCACTCCCTTTCCCCCGGCGGACGGGATGCGGCCGGATCAGTGACCAACGGTGAGAGAGAGAGGCCACCGCAGCCTTGTGTGAGATACTCTAAAGAGCAACAAACCAGGCACGCAAGGCTCCATTGTATATAATTGTATATAGTGAGCGGACTACCTTTTTCTCCATAAAAATCATTTTATATTCTGTGTACGTACCATTGAGCGTTGTAACTTTATTTAAAAATAACGCGGCAACGCGTCAAGTCGAACTTTGTTTCGTGCAGGCGTGGTACACGACCTCCCTAGGTAAACAACCGCTACAGGCGTTCAAATTAGCACATGGGCTGCCATTTCGTAAAGAAATGAGCTCCACCATGTACCCGCGCGGGTGTGGCTGGGCACGAAGCGTGAGTACATGCACGGTGCACCTATTCTCTTCGTGTATACGTACACCACCTACGTGGGGTTGTGTGAGAGAGATACAAACCTAGAGAGATATAGTGTGTGGGTTTTTGAGAGTTTTTGGGGGGGGGAGGTTCAATCAAAAAATGTAACATGTGCAATGTGTGTGAAATAGAGTCCTGGATATAACATATATAGAGAGGGGGCGATCCACGAGAAGAGAGTGGAGGTATCACCGGCTTGAGGTGTCCATAGAATCGAAAAGAGGGATGATGTGTGTGTGTGTGTGCGTGCGTGCGCGACCGATAAAGAGTGCCATCGAATTTGTGTGTGCCCACGTCAAAGATATAGAGTGGCTAGCCTACTGGAACGTGAGAGGGGACATGTGCAGTTTGTCTCTGTGGCATGGATACCTACCTGCAGCGCTCGACTATCGGTGTGTGGTGGGGGAAGAGGGAGGCCCAATTAACTATAGAGGTACAATGGCTGGTATATGTGTGGAGGAGGAGAGAGGCCTACCTCATGTATTAAGGAGATCGATCTGCCTCATGTATTAAGGGAGATCGATCGGCATCCATGCATATGTGCATGAGAGGAATAAGGTTGGGAGAGAGACAGAGCTAGAGTGTTGGAGGGGGTGGTAGTGGAGTTGCTTCTAACAAATGGTGGGATAGGCTTGCTAGACAAACGGAGGGCACGCCCGCAATATCAATAAGAGAGGAGATGGCTGCTTGTTGTGTGTGCACGTGCGTGTGAGAGACGGGTCAGGAGGCATGCACGAATGATGTGGGGGGACGATGTGGTTGTGGTAAGCAGACATAACTATATAGGAAGATCAATCGCCCTTTGTTAGAGAAAGGAGAGACATAACTTGTGAGGTACGTCGATCGATGGGGGGGTAGTTAAAGTCGATCCAGCTATATGTTAGGAGATCGATCGGTATACATGCATGTGTGTGTTAGAAGCAAACGAGGCATGAGGAGAAGGATAGAGATAGAGGGATGCATGTAGGAGGTGGTACGAGAGGCATACCATATCGAGCGGGGAGGAGTGTGCGAGTACGAGAATGATGAAAAGAGTGGTGGGAGTGAGGCATGGACGGTGACAAGAGAAGAGGGGAAGCTTGTGTTTGTGCTAGGCACACCTGGCTAGAGAGGCATATCGATCGATGTGTGCCGTAAAGAAGGAGCTGGGGGGGCTACACACACCGTTGGTGAATGACCTAAAGTGAAAAGACGAATTTGTGCGATGGAGCTAGAGAATGCTGAGGGAGGGTGAGAGGGATGCGAGCGTGTGCATGCACAAGAGAAAGTTAGCGCTAGCTACAAAGATAAGAGGGTTGTGTGGGTGTAAAAGACGAATAGAGATCATATATACTTCATTATAAAAAGCGAATTCGGATATTTGAAGAATTTATCATAGTCTTTCAAACCGACGCATGTGTGAATATATATAACGGTAATACACATGGTGTGGTTATGAACATGTTATACTATATTTAATATATTTTATCTCTACTCTTATAAAAAACAGAGTTGTTGATGATGGTGTGCCTGCCATCCTGCATTATAGGCCGTCCGATTTATATCTGGCGGATAGCAAGGAAACTATGATGGTTGAAGTTGGCATCAATCATGATTGTAGATTCTTATTGAAATAGAGAAACGAATTCAAATTAGTTTGAATTGCAGCGGTAGTATAGACATTTGGAATGCACTAAAATGTTGGTATGAGTATGTTACATGCATTATACAGCAAGCGAAAAAAATTAATCGGACATAACATGGACTCATACTCCCTCCTTCCATCTATATAGGGCGTAATGAGATTTTTAAGACCGCCTTTGACTATTGACAAGATTAATAGTACATGACATGCACAATGTGAAAATTATATCATTGAAAGAACCTTTCATAGACGAAGTTAACGGTGTGCATTGTGTAAGTTGCATGTCATATATCATTGCTCTAATATTTGGTCAAAGTTAGCATCGAAAAACGCATTGGCCCTAAATGGAGGGAGTAGCTTTGAATAGCATTTGTATAGTAAAACGGGGCAAGACTGTCTCTTTGTGTGGTGTGAATAGTTTTATTTTTTTCTTTTTCTTTTTGGTTGAGGGAAGTGCGAATTGATTTGGTACGTACAAGTACAATATTACTACACGTTAGGTTTGTTATATCCCGAAAATTCAGATATCGTGCTCCCAAAACTGGCGCCTTCACAACCCGCGCCTTGCTATCCTGAAATTACAACGCGCGCGAAAACTCCCTCCAGCTGCCAAATCCCGACACGCGAAATCCCCCTTCTAACCTTGAGCCGAAAGGGCAGCTAGTTCAAATCAATGGGGGGTACTTTTGTAACACACCCTACATTTTGGACAAGCGCGTCCAAAAGTCATGCTTCACCCCCTCCCATCGCCCCCTTTTCGCCATTCGAAATCCCAAGCCGCCATAACCTCTCCGCTCCAGCCACGAAACCCCACCCTCCTCCGTCCGCCACGTCACCGCTGCCCAGTCGGAGCCTCTTCACCGACGACGTCGTCCACCGCAACAGCTCGACGTACCTCGTCCACCTCCCCGGATGAGGATCCGTCGTCCATCTCGCCGTCCCGCCGGTTCAGCCGCCCCGTCCTCCACCTCCAAGGAGCTGCTCCGACGATCGCCTCGTCTATCGCGACTGCTCCATCCCCACAGCGCCACCTTAACCTGCTCCACCGGAACCGCAGCATCCTTACCGACTCCTCGGACGAAGCCGAGGCCTACTCGGCACCACCAAAGAGGTTGTACACTCATCGCATCGCACCTTCTCCTTAACTCGACCTCCCGGCGCCGACGGTGCTCCATCCCGCACCCCCATGGAGCGGCTACCTTGAAGCCGGCGCCGCGGGCGACATCTCCATGGCGGCTCTCCCCCAGTGCGAGGCCCCTTTGGCGGCGGCGTCCATACCAGCCGGATCTGCTGCTGCTGCTCCGGCTCTCGCTCACTCGCTCGCGCTGCTGCTGCTACTCCGACTCTCGCTCGATCGCTCGCTCGCCTAGCTGTTGCTGCTGCTCTCCCCCTCGCTCGTACTGCTGCTCTGCTCCGATTAAGCCACACTTCAGTCGACTGAATCGACTTTTGGGTCAGTCGATTTTCAGGGGTTGGCGGGGGGGGCTCGTCGGAGTTAAGGAAGAACCACCCGCAGCGGGGATGGGGGCTCGCTGGAGAGGTACCCCACTATCTATCTTAGGGTTCAGGGTGGGGGTCGGTGGGGGGCCTAGAGGGCTGGCCGGGGCAGCGGTGGCGAGTTGTTTCAGGGTGGCGAGGCGGCGCTGGGGCCGGCGGTTCGGCCGGTGGTGGCAGGCGGTTCAGGGGTGTGCATGTTGAAGATGAACTGGAGGCCCTCCCTAAACTACATGTCAAGTGTCTCTCTGCTACCATTGCGTTCAGTTTCGACAGTAGCATTCAGATTCCACAGTTAATTTCAGTTTCAATAGTTAAGTTCAGAGTCAACAGTTTTTACCTCATCTCTTGTAGTCAGGTGGTTTTTGATGATGTTAATTTTACATCCATTTTTCATCATCTATTGGAGATGCTATTAGAATCCCACTTGAGATTGACGATGTCTGTTTTGTGCTGCTTCAGCCTTGACATCTTACGGCTCATCGGAGCTGCTCCAACGACAGAACGATCCATCACAACAGAGCAGTGCCCTGGACGCCGTCTACAGATTCCTCAGATCTTCCTCCACACCTCCGACAGCCACCTCTGCCTCAACTGCTTTAGCGACCAACCCAATGATGCTGAGGTCGACACGGCTACGGCAAAGAGGTTGTACACTTGTTGTGTCACTTATTACTATACATTCACGTCGATCCATTAGGGCTATTTTGGTTCAACGGAGAAATGTCGATCCACTAGTTGTTACCATCACTCTAAATTTCTGCATGCTCTCCTTACATAATCTCACCATATTTTTTTCGTATGCATGTCAGATATTGTACACAGTCATGCTGAACATGTAGAGAAAAAGAGAAGTGTTTTGCGCGGCAATACAATGTCATGCAGACATCGCTTCATGGTGGGTTCAATGGCAAACCCTCCCCACCCCTCTCCAGATTGTAATCCAGAGGAAGATATCTGTTCTAAGGCGTATTCAGACGCCGCTGACCACTCCTATTTACCCCCAAGGTGTTTGCTCTACCTTGGCATGATGATGTTAGTCATATCATGCATATGTTGCCTTGCAGTGCCTACTTTTGACATCATATATGTCATCTGCTTAGTTTAGACATGTTCTGTAATGCCACCTGTTTAGTTTCTATATCATATATGGGAATTATGCAGTCTCGTGTCTTTTAGCCAGCCATAATATATATGAAATGTGCAATGCCATCCTGTTTAACCAGGCATCATATATTTGAATGATATCTTCCCCATCCTTTTCTTCATTACATTTCCATTTGTCGACAATGTTTGTACATTAAACTACTCTTCCTGTGAATCAGCCATTTGGGTGGCAGATGGAAAATTTTGGAGTGAAAACAAGGCCTTCAGAGCAGACAGTGCTACCTGTCGAAGCAAATCTCTTGTTGGGTCCCGATAGCTCCTCAGAGATGGATTCAGAGACAGATGACCAGTCCTATCCCCCCACTGAGGAGTATGCTCTAACTTGGCACGGTTATACTGCTCATATCATGCATATGGTGTCATGCGATCTTGTTTAGTTATTCATCATATCTTTGAATTATGTTATGCTATGCTATCCAGTTTAGATAGACATCATATATGTAAAATTATGTCATGCTATCTGTTTTAGTTAAACAATATACATGTCAACTATTTCATGCCCTCTTTTTTCCACACTAACTATTGCATGTGTCTCTCATACAATGTATGTACATTCAACTATGTTTCCTGTTTATCAGCCATTTGAATTGGAGTGGGTGATGCCAGTATCTAGCGGAATAAAAACACGGTCTTCAAATAAAATAGTGCTACCTCTTGGTGGAGATAGCACCCCGGTTGTACATGCACAAGAACTAGCCCTACCACACATAACCCAAACTCTCGCAGATTGTACCCCTACTGTGATGGATAGAGAACCAGCTTCACCCAATCTAACCCCAACCCTAGCCGATAGTAAACCAGTTCCTGTTGACACAGCACCATCTCCACCACAGAGCTCCCAAACAACAGCGATTAGCAAGGCAGCTCCAGTGCCCAAAGGGCCAGTACTATCACGGCAAACCCCAACTCCACCAGTTAGTACGCCTATTCCTGTGGAGGAAGCACAACCAGCCAGTCGTAGTTTAGCATCTATCGCATTTGATGTTGTTAAATCGTATGCGCGTATCTTCCCATCTTGGAAATATTATACTGAAGATGAAGGAAAATGCCAGTTGCAGGTGTTTGTCCAGGAGTTATGTGTAAGTAATGTTATTCATGGCAATTACTTTGCTTCGTCCCATACATCCTACCTCCATGATGGTTATAATACAGCAAATTTTCCCATTTTTCTCTATAGAGAAGGACTGATTTGGAAACTCAGGATGAGGTAACCTGTGCTAATACCTCTGCTATCTTCAAGAATGCTTGGTGGCAGTATCGGAATTACCTGAAGAAAACGTACTTCACCGGCAAAGAAACTCATCAAATTCCCTTACGTTCTCCTGAGACACATTTACTGGACGATGACTGGGAACGCCTTGTTCTGTACTGGTCCCGAACCAAGAATGTGGTAAGGTCTATGAGCTAAATTTTTATTTTTAAGTATTTTATTCTTGCGTCTTACTGTACTCTGTTCATGTAGAACAAGTGCCTAAACCTGAAGAACAACTGTTCTAATTTAAGATTCCATTGCTATCATAGTTCAAAAAAGTGCTAGGCGTTAATTGTGCATTTTGCCACCGCCTTGCGCTTTACTGACCAAAGCGCATGCTTATGCGTAGTTATGCACAGATTATGCGTAGTTATGCGCAATGCATTTTGCCAACGCCTAGAGCCTAGGCGCGCTTAAGCGCTCGCTTAGGCGCGCCTTTTTAAACTATGATTGTTTGCTCTTGTATCACTGTATTTACTGATATGAACTTATTTTTAAATTGAAGGATCCAATCGAAACTCCAATGGCACACCAGGTATATTCACGCATGTTTCTTTAACAGGTTTGCTCTTATCAATAGCTCTATTGATTTCAATTTCAATTATGTATATAGTTGACTTTCATATCATGCACATTACTAGCATCACAACAAAGCAAATAGTGTTGTTGTACATGTAGACCCGTGGTACCCATCTGAAATCTTGTTGTGCCGTGTAGTTTCCCATGCTTTGTATTCTTTCACTGCTGCTTTGTCTTGAACTGATATGATTTGAACTATGTCTCTATTTTGATTTGGCAAGACAATGCAGTGACCATAGGACATAGATATATGTTTGTTTGATGTTTTTATTATGTACTAGTACTTGGCAATAGAAGACTTGGTAGTTTAATCATGTCCACCTTACTAATGAACTGGTTCACCGAAATGAGTTTCATATACTAGTACATGCTAAACTTGTTATGTGTCTACTTGTTTCTTCTTTTAGAATGCTGACAGAATATTGGGGAAGAGTGCCTTATTAAGCAATGGTAAAGGAAGTAATGCAGATAAAGTTCAGGATAGTGACACATCCTTGTTGGTCTCCAACAAAGCTGATAAAACAGCTAAGGAAGACTATCTTGAAGACAATGAGACAACCCCAAAGTCCTGTCTTGGTTTAGTGTTCGAGTTACTGGCCACTACCGCATGCACAAGCTATTCGAACTCACTGTCTGAATCAGTTCGGTTTCTTGAGTCTCAACTACAAGCTGAAAGACATCGATCAGTTGTGCTGCGACAAGAAGCGGAAGGACTGCGGAAGTCCCTGGAGCATTCAGATGCATACTTTCTGGTGCAATAGCAAGCGTTGGAGGATTTTAGCGCCAAACAGGACAAAGCTAATCAGCTTGCTAAGCTTATTGCCAGCATGGTGGATACCCAGGATAACGTTTCTTGAGCTCTTCTAAAGTTGTTTCAGTTATGCTCTTGTTTTGCTGCCGCGTTTATTTGCACTGGTGGCCAATTTTGACGGCCAAGTGTATGTAATATGCTACTTCGTTCCCTATATTTGCACTGGTGGCAAACTTTGATGCCTAGTGGATGTAATATGTGTAATAGCGGTAATAGGCTAGCCTTAATTGCTTGCTTATTTATTTCCTTATTGTCTTGTTTAGTTGTTTGCTTGTAGTCACTACAGTTCTTTTTCTGTGTTTTTCTAGTGGCCACAATAGCCTATTTTTAGTAACTAGGCCAAAATAATCATGGCAACACACGGACTGTTGTAACCATGGGCCTCCTGCAGGCCGTATGATCCATGGGCCTTCGTTCGGTCGTAGGACCATTGGCCTTCTATACGGGCCGTAGGATCCATCGGCCTTCTATACGGGCCTTAGAATCAATGGGCCTTCTACGGGGCATAGGATCCATGGGCCTTCTACGGGCCATACTATCCATGGGCCTCATACGGGCCGTAGGATACATGGGCCTTCTACGGGGCATATCATCATTTCGCCAATCATGGGCCGTACTATTCGTGGACCATAACGGGCCGTTAATAGGCCGTATTTGATAACTCTATGAAAACATCCCAACGGGTTTTTTTTGACATAAAAACGGCCCAACGTATTAACGGTCCGCAAACGGGCCGACTGTAACGACGGGCTGAATTTGGCCCACAAGCAGAAAATGACAGTAACGGGCCGTATGTAACCGAATGCTACAAATGAGCCCAATAATCAATGGGCCCTGAGAAGGGCGAAAGATAACTTGGGCTGGAAACGGCCCAATGGAATAACGCGCTGTTAATGGGTATAAAGTGATACAATGTTCATTACGGGCCAGTTTCACCACGGGCCGTTAATGGGCCAAGAGTTACAAAGGTCCTCATATGGGTCGAAAGAAGTCATGGGCCACACATGGGCCGGAAGTTAAAACGGGTTGAATCATATTGGACGGCCCAGATGATGCTACTGGGCCTAATTCGGATAGGGCGTAACGGGCCCTGGGTTAGCGGGCTATAAATGGGCTATATGCGAACAGGCCGTTAACAGGCTTTCTGTGGGCCGGCCCGCCACCTTTTGACCAAGTCAAATGGGCCGGCCTTTTCACAGGAATGGGCCTCTGTTGGGCCGTGCCACGTGTCGCCGTATCATAGGCGCCTTCGGTCCAATGAGCGGATGACATCTGTCCCAACGGTGAGCTGACACGCGTTTGCTCCAGCCAATGATGATTTTACACGTGGAAAATCCCCATTGGTCGGGGCTGTTAACGGGTTATCGGATCCAAAACCCGACCCGATAGCTTAACGGCGTTTCGTTACGGTGGATGCCACGTGTCGGTCACCCTTGACGAAAGCAGTTCTATGACGCGCGATTTATCGTCATGGAAGTGGACACTTCCGTGATGATAATTTTGGTAATGTCATGGAACACTTCTACGACAGCACAGGTATGACTATCTTGATTCTGTCATAAATTTGTCATGGATGTACATGCATGACAAAAAATGTGACCTACTGTGACAAACACGTATCATCGCGGAAGTGTATTTTTTTGTAGTGCTTGTTGTGGACGGCTAGCCATTGGGGAGAGCACCACTCATCCACCAACCTCTCCCAACAGTCCATCTTATTCAGACACCATCTCGGGGGCACCTAACTTAGACAAAGAGAAATTCCAGCGCTACGCCTATGAATCAAATCAAGGAAACTAGTACAAGACCTTAAGAATAGGTAATTACCTTCATGTACTTGTCCTTACTCAGATACCTGACGTGACACTTCTTCTTTTGCCTCCTGATGTTAGTCGAGGCATACTAGTCTCGGACAGCCTACACCCGAGCCTCATGCCATAAGTTCTGAAGTAGGCGCTTGCACTCGGCTTCGAGAACCATAGCCGCGTCTGCCTCGTGTTCCTCAAGACACCTGTAGAAGGTCTGCAATCAAACAAGACAACACTGATCATTAGCATGACCTCATTTTTATGACTATGTACTAACTAACCTAACTAACCTAAAATCAACTAAAATCTACTAACCTAAAATCAACTAAAATCTAATTAACCTAAATCTAACTAACTAAGTAATTAACCAAAAAAATAACTAACCAATTAACCTATGTACAGTAGGGTAAAACAACTAATTAATTAACCTAAAAATAACTAACTAACTAACTAATTAAACTAAACCAAAAAATAGCAAGAAAAAAAGAAAAAGGTGAGGAATCCTCACCAGGGGGCGGAGCGGCGTCGGGCGATCACCGCTGCGGGGGGCGGAGCGGCGACGAGCGGCGAGGCGCTGGGGGGTGTCAGGGGCGGTGGTGGTCGGGTATGGCGGGAGCGGTGGGGATCAGGTGCGGCAGGGGTGATGGGTGTCGGCGGCGGAGACGGAGCGGTGACGGGCGGCGAGGCACCGGGGCAGGAGGCGAGGCGCCGGGGCAGGAGGCGAGGCGCCGGGGGGCATCAGGGGCGGTGGTGGTCGGGTGCGGCATGGTCGGTGGGGGTCGGCGGCGGAAGGCGGCGGGCACAGGGACGGCGGGCACGGGGACGGCGAGCATGGGGGTGGCGCTGGTGAGGTGAGAGGGAGAAAGAGAGGGTAGAGAGAGGGGTGGGGCGCGGGAAAACGGCCATTTTTTGGTTAGGTTTAATTTCTTTGCTGTCTGCTAGAATACGGCAAAGAGGGTAGTTAGTGGGCTGGGGCTGAGGGGAAACGGTCATTAGGTTGTGTACTCTCTTTGCCGTCCGCTAGTAGACGGTAAAGAAGCTTCTGAAGGAAATATGCCCTAGAGGTAATAATAAAGTTATTATTTATTTCCTTATATCATGATAAATGTTTATTATTCATGCTAGAATTGTATTAACCGGAAACATAATACATGTGTGAATACATAGACAAACATAGTGTCACTAATATGCCTCTACTTGACTAGCTCGTTTATCAAAGATGGTTATGTTTCCTAACCATGGACAAAAGAGTTGTCATTTGATTAACGGGATCACATCATTAGGAGAATGATGTGATTGACTTGACCCATTCCGTTATCTTAGCAATTGATCGTTTAGTATGTTGCTATTGCTTTCTTCATGACTTATACATATTCCTGTAACTATGAGATTATGCAACTCCCGTTTACCGGAGGAACACTTTGGGTGCTACCAAACGTCACAACGTAACTGGGTGATTATAAAGGAGTACTATAGGTGTCTCCGAAGGTACATGTTGGGTTGGCGTATTTCGAGATTAGGTTTTGTCACTCCGATTATCGGAGAGGTATCTCTGGGCCCTCTCGGTAATGCACATCACTATAAGCCTTGCAAGCAATGTAGCTAATGAGTTAGTTACGGAATGATGAATTACGTAACGAGTAAAGAGACTTGCCGGTAATGAGATTGAACTAGGTATTGGATACCGACGATCGAATCTCGGGCAAGTAACATACCGATGACAAAGGGAACAACGTATGTTGTTATGCGGTTTGACCGATAAAGATCTTCGTAGAATATGTAGGAGCCAATATGAGCATCCAGGTTCCGCTATTGGTTATTGACCGAGAATAATTCTAGGTCATGTCTACATAGTTCTCGAACCTGTAGGGTCCGCACGCTTAAGGTTTCGATGACAGTTATATTATGAGTTTATGAGTTTTGATGTACTGAAGGAGTTCGTAGTCCCGGATGATATCGGGGACATGACGAGGAGTCTCGAAATGGTCGAGACGTAAAGATCGATATATTGGACGACTATATTCGGAGTTCGGAAAGGTTCCGAGTGATTCGGGTATTTTTCGGAGTACTGGAGAGTTACGGGAATTCGCCGGGGAGTATATGGGCCTTATTGGGCCATACGGGAATAGAGGAGAGAGGCCGAAAGGAAGGAGGCGCGCAGCCCCCCTCTGGTCCGAATTGGATAAGGGGTGCGGCCCCCTTTTCCTTCCTCCTCTCCCCCTCTTTCCCCCTTCTCCTACTCCAACAAGGAAGGAGGGAGTCCTACTCCCGGTGGGAGTAGGACTCCCCTTGGCGCGCCCCTCCTAGGCCGGCCGCCCCTCCCCCCTTGCTCCTTTATATACGGGGGCAGGGGGCACCTCTAGGAACAACACAAGTTGATCTACGGATCGTTCCGTAGCCGTGTGTGGTGCCCCCCTCCACCATATTCCACCTCGGTCATATCGTCGCGGAGTTTAGGCGAAGCCCTACGCTGGTAGAGCATCATCATCGTCACCACGCCGTTGTGCTGACGGAACTCATCCCCGAAGCTTTGCTGGATCGGAGCCCGGGGATCATCATCGAGCTGAACGTGTGCTGAACTCGGAGGTGCCGTACGTTCGGTGCTTGGATCGGTCGGATCGTGAAGACGTACGACTACATCAACCGCGTTATGCTAACGCTTTCGCTTACTGTCTACGAGGGTACGTGGACAACACTCTCCCCTCTCGTTGCTATGCCATCACCATGATCTTGCGTGTACGTAGGAAATTTTTTGAAATTACTACGTTCCCCAACAGTGGCATCCGAGCCTAGGTTTTATGCGTTGATGTTATATGCACGAGTAGAACACAAGTGAGTTGTGGGCGATACAAGTCATACTGCTTACCAGCATGTCATACTTTGGTTCGGCGGTATTGTGAGATGAAGCGGCCCGGACCGACATTACGCGTACGCTTACGCGAGACTGGTTTCACCGTTGCGAGCACTCGTGCTTAAAGGTGGCTGGTGGGTGTCTGTCTCTCTCACTTTAGCTGAATCGAGTGTGGCTACGCCCGGTCCTTGCGAAGGTTAAAACAGCACTAACTTGACGAGCTATCGTTGTGGTTTTGATGCGTACGTAAGAACGGTTCTTGCTAAGCCCGTAGCAGCCACGTAAAATTTGCAACAACAAAGTAGAGGACGTCTAACTTGTTTTTGCAGGGCATGTTGTGATGTGATATGGTCAAGACATGATGCTATATTTTATTGTATGAGATGATCATGTTTTGTAACCGAAGTTATCGGCAACTGGGAGGAGCCATATGGTTGTCGCTTTATTGTATGAAATGCAAACTCCCTGTAATTGCTTTACTTTATCACTAACCAGTAGCGATAGTCGTAGAAGCAATAGATGGCGTAACGACAACGATGCTACGATGGAGATCAAGGTGTCGCGCCGGTGACGATGGTGATCACGACGGTGCTTCGAAGATGGAGATCACAAGCACAAGATGATGATGGCCATATCATATCACTTATATTGATTGCATGTGATGTTTATCCTTTATGCATCTTATCTTGCTTTGATTGATGGTAGCATTTTAAGATGATCTCTCACTAATAATCAAGAAGTGTTCTCCCTGAGTATGCACCGTTGCGAAAGTTCTTCGTGCTGAGACACCACGTGATGATCGGGTGTGATAGGCTCTACGTTCAAATACAACGGGTGCAAAACAGTTGCACACGCGGAATACTCAGGTCATACTTGACGAGCCTAGCATATACAGATATGGCCTCGGAACACGGAGACCGAAAGGTCGAACGTGAATCATATAGTAGATATGATCAACATAGTGGTGTTCACCATTGAAACTACTCCATCTCACGTGATGATCGGACATGGTTTAGTTGATTTGGATCACGTAATCACTTAGATGACTAGAGAGATGTCTGTCTAAGTGGGAGTTCTTTAGTAATATGATTAATTGAACTTAAATTTATCATGAACTTAGTCCTCGTAGTATTTTGCAAATTATGTTGTAGATCAATAGCTTGCGTTGTTGCTTCCATATGTTTATTTTGATATGTTCCTAGAGAAAATTGTGTTGAAAGATGTTAGTAGCAATGATGCGGATTGGATCCGTGATCTGAGGTTTATCCTCATTGCTGCACAGAAGAATTATGTCCTTGATGCACCGCTAGGTGACAAACCTATTGCAGGAGCAGATGCAGATGTTATGAACGTTTGGCTAGCTCAATATGATGACTACTTGATAGTTTAGTGCACCATGCTTAACGGTTTATAATCGGGACTTCAAAGACGTTTTGAACGTCATGGACCATATGAGATGTTCCAGGAGTTGAAGTTAATATTTCAAGCAAATACCCGAGTTGAGAGATATGAAGTCTCCAAAAAGTTCTATAGCTAAAAGATGGAGGAGAACTGCTCAACTAGTGAGCAAGTGCTTAGATTGTCTGAGTACTACAATCGCTTGAATCAAATGGGAGTTAATCTTCCAGATAAGATAGTGATTGATAAAGTTCTCTAGCCACCATCACCAAGTTAGTAGAACTTCGTGATGAACTATAATATGCAAGGGATGATGAAAACAATTCCCAAGCTCTTCGCGATGCAAAAATTGGCGAAGGTAGAAATCAAAGAAAAACATCAAAGTGTTGATGGTGGACAAGATCACTAGTTTCAAGAAAAAGGGCAAAGGGAAGAAGGGGAACTTCAAGAAGAACAGCAAGCAAGTTGCTGCTCAAGTGAAGAAGCCCAAGTCTGGACCTAAGCCTAAGACTAAGTGATTCTACTGCAAAGGGACTGGTCACTGGAAGTGGAACTGCCCCAAGTATGTGGCGGATAAGAAGGATGGCAAAAGTGAACAAAGGTATATTGGATATACATGTTATTGATGTGTACTTTACTAGTGTTTATAGCAACCCCTCGGCATTTTACTGGTTCAGTTGCTAAGAGTAGTAACTCGAAACGGGAGTTGCAGAGTAAACAGAAAATAGTAAAAAGGCGAGGTGACAATGTGTGTAGGAAGTAGTTCCAAGATTGATATGATCATCATCGCACACTCCCTATACTTTCAGGATTAGTGTTGAAACTAAGTAAGTGTTATTTGGTGTTTGCGTTGAGCATGAATATGATTTGATCATGTTTATTGCAATACGGTTATTCATTTAAGTAAGAGAATAAATTGTTGTTCTGTTTACATGAATAAAACCTTATATGGTTACACACCCAATGAAAATGGTTCGTTGGATCTCGATCGTAGTGATACACATATTCATAATATTGAAACCAAAAGATGCAAAGTTAATAATGATAGTGCAACTTATTTGTGGCACTGCAGTTTAGGTCATATTGGTGTAAAGCGCATGAAGAAACTCCATGCTGATGGGATTTTGGAATCACTTGATTATGAATCACTTGATGCTTGCGAACCATGCCTTATGGGCAAGATGACTAAAGACTCCGTTCTCCGGAACAATAGAGCGAGCAACTGACTTATTGGAAATAATACATACTGATGTATGCGATCCGATGAGTGTTGAGGCTCGCGGCAAGTATCATTATTTTCTGACCTTCACAGATGATTTGAGCAGATATGAGTATATCTACTTGATGAAACATAAGTCTGAAATAGTTGAAAGGTTCAAAGAATTTCAGAGTGAAGTGGAGAATCATCGTAACAAGAAAATAAAGTATCTTGATTTGATCGCGGAGACAAATATTTGAGTTATGAGTTTGGTCTTCAATTAAAACAATGTGGAATAGTTTCACAAAATCACGCCACCTGGAACACCACAATTTAATGGTGTGTCCGAACATCGTAATCGTACTTTACTAGATATGGTGCGATCTATGATATCTCTTATTGGTTTACCACTATCGTTTTGGGGTTATGCATTAGAGACCGCTGCATTCACGTTTAATAGGGCACCATCTAAATCCGTTGAGACGACACCGTATGAACTATGGTTTAGCAGTAAACCTAAGATGTCGTTTCTTAAAGCTTGGAGTTGCGATGCTTATATGAAAAAAAAAGGTTTTCGACCTGATAAGCTCGAACCCAAATCAGAGAAGTGTGTCTTCATAGAATACCCAAAGGTAACTATTGGGTACACCTTCTATCACAGATCCGAAGGCAAGTTATTCGTTGCTAAGATGGATCCTTTCTAGAGAAGAAGTTTCTCTCGAAAGAAGTGAGTGGGAGGAAAGTAGAACTTGATGAGGTAATTGTACCTTCTCCCTTATTGGAAAGTAGTTCATCACATAAATCAGTTCCAGTGATTACTACACCAATTAGTGAGGAAGTTAATGATGATGATCATGAAACTTCAGATCAAGTTGCTGCCAAACCTCATAGGTCTTCCAAAGTAAGATCCACACCAGAGTGGTATAGTAATCATGTTCTGGAAGTCATGTTACTAGACCATGATGAACCTACGAACTATGAGGAAGCGATGATGAGCCCAGATTCCAAGAAATGGCTTGAGGCCATAAAATCTGAGATATGATCCATGTATGAGAACAAAGTATGGACTTTGATTGACTTGCTCGATGATCAGCAAGCCATGTTAAATAAATGGATCTTCAAGAGGAAGACGGACACTGATAGTAGTGTAACTATCTACTAAGCTTGACTTGTTGCGAAAGGTTTTCGACAACTTCAAGGTGTTGAATACGATGAGATTTTCTCACTCGTATCGATGCTTAAGTCTGTCCGAATCAAGTTAGCAATTGCCACATTTTATGAAATCTGGCAAATGGATGTCAAAACTGCATTCCTTAATGATTTTCTTAAAGAAGAGTTGTATATGATGCAACCAGAAGTTTTTGTCAATCCTAAAGGTGCTAACAAAATGTGCAAGCTCCAGCGATCCATCTATGGACTGGTGCAAGCATCTCAGAGTTGGAATATATGCTTTGATAAGTTGATCAAAGCATATAGTTTTATACCGACTTGCGGTGAAGCCTGTATTTACAATAAAGTGAGTGGGAGCACTACCGCCTTTCTGATAAATATATGTGAGTAACATATTGTTGATCAGAAATGATGTAGAATTTTTCTGGAAAGCATAAAGGAGTATTTGAAAGGAGTTCTTTTAAAAGAAAGACCTTGGTAAAGCTGCTTACACATTGAGCATCAAGATCTATATAGATAGATCAAGACGCTTGATAAGATTTTTCAATGAATACATACCTTGATAAATTTTTGAAATAGTTCAAAATGGAACAGTCAAAGAAGGAGTTCTTGCCTGTGTTGCAAGGTGTGAAGTTGAGTAAGACTCAAGACCCGACCATGGCAGAAAATAGAAAGAGAATGAAAAGTCATTCCCTATGCCTCAGTCATAGGTTCTATAAAGTATGCTATGCTGTGAACCAGACATATTGTATACCTTGCTCTGAGTTTGGCAAAGGAATACAACTTTGATCTAATAGTAGATCACTGGACAGCGTTCAAGAATATCCTTAGTAAGGACTAAGGAGATGTTTCTCGATTATGGAGGTGATAAAAGAGTTCGTTGTAAAAGTTACATCGGTGCAAACTTTTACACTAATCCAGATGACTCTAAGTCTCAAACTGGATACATATTGAAAGTAGGAGCAATTAAGCTAGAGTAGCTCCATGCAGAGCATTGAAGACATAGAATGTTTGCAAAATACATACGGCTCTGAATGTGACAGACCCGTTGACTAAGCTTCTCTCACAAGCAAAACATGATCATACCTTAGTACTCTTTTGGGTGTTAATCACATAGCGATGTGAACTAGATTATTGACTCTAGTAAACCCTTTGGGTGTTGATCACATGATGATGTGAACTATGGGTATTAATCACATGCAGATGTGAATATTGGTGTTAAATCACATAGAGATGTGAACTAGATTATTGACTCTAGTGCAAGTGGGAGACTGAAGGAAATATGCCCTAGAGGCAATAATGAAGTTATTATTTATTTCCTTATATCATGATAAATGTTTATTATTCATGCTAGAATTGTATTAACCGGAAACATAATACATGTGTGAATACATAGACAAACATAGTGTCACTAGTATGCCTCTACTTGACTAGCTCGTTTATCAAAGATGGTTATGTTTCCTAACCATGGACAAAAGAGTTGTCATTTGATTAACGGGATCACATCATTAGGAGAATGATGTGATTGACTTGACCCATTCCGTTATCTTAGCAATTGATCGTTTAGTATGTTGCTATTGCTTTCTTCATGACTTATACATGTTCCTGTAACTATGAGATTATGCAACTCCCGTTTACCGGAGGAACACTTTGGGTGCTAACAAACGTCACAACGTAACTAGGTGATTATAAAGGAGTACTATAGGTGTCTCCGAAGGTACATGTTGGGTTGGCGTATTTCAAGATTAGGTTTTGTCACTCCGATTATCGGAGAGGTATCTATGGGCCCTCTCGGTAATGCACATCACTATAAGCCTTGCAAGCAATGTAGCTAATGAGTTAGTTACGGAATGATGCATTACGTAACGAGTAAAGAGACTTGCCGGTAACGAGATTGAACTAGGTATTGGATACCGACGATTGAATCTCGAGCAAGTAACATACCGATGACAAAGGGAACAACGTATGTTGTTATGCGGTTTGACCGATAAAGATCTTCGTAGAATATGTAGGAGCCAATATGAGCATCCAGGTTCCGCTATTGGTTATTGACCGAGAATAGTTCTAGGTCATGTCTACATAGTTCTCGAACCCGTAGGGTCCGCACGCTTAAGGTTTCGATGACAGTTATATTATGAGTTTATGAGTTTTGATGTACCGAAGGAGTTCGGAGTCCCGGATGAGATCGGGGACATGACGAGGAGTCTCGAAATGGTCGAGACGTAAAGATCGATATATTGGACGACTATATTCGGAGTTCGGAAAGGTTCCGAGTGATTCGGGTATTTTTCGGAGTACCGGAGAGTTACGGGAATTCGCCGGGGAGTATATGGGCCTTATTGGGCCATACGGGAATAGAGGAGAGAGGCCGAAAGGAAGGAGGCGCGCAGCCCCCCTCTGGTCCGAATTGGATAAGGGGTGCGGCCCCCTTTTCCTTCCTCATCTCCCCCTCTTTCCCCCTTCTCCTACTCCAACAAGGAAGGAGGGAGTCCTACTCCCGGTGGGAGTAGGACTCCCCTTGGCGCGCCCCTCCTAGGCCGGCCGCCCCCTCCCCCCTTGCTCCTTTATATACGGGGGCAGGGGGCACCTCTAGGAACAACACAAGTTGATCTACGGATCGTTCCTTAGCCGTGTGCGGTGCCCCCCTCCACCATATTCCACCTCGGTCATATCGTCGCGGAGTTTAGGCGAAGCCCTGCGCCGGTAGAGCATAATCATCATCACCACGCCGTTGTGCTGACGGAACTCATTCCCGAAGCTTTGCTGGATCGGAGCCCGGGGATCGTCATCGAGCTGAACGTGTGCTGAACTCGGAGGTGCCGTACGTTCGGTGCTTGGATCGTTCGGATCGTGAAGACGTACGACTACATCAACCGCGTTGTGCTAACGCTTCCGCTTACGGTCTACGAGGGTACATGGACAACACTCTCCCCTCTCGTTGCTATGCCATCACCATGATCTTGCGTGTACGTAGGAAATGTTTTGAAATTACTACGTTCCCCAACAGCTTTGTCGTCAGCTAGCGGACGGCAAAGAAGATGGCCGTTAGGTGGTTCTCGTTCATGGGCCACCCTCCCTCTTTGCCGTCTGCCAGTGGACGGCAAAGCTTCTTTACCGTCTATTAGCAGACGGCAAAGAACAGGCTGATGGCAAACACAATCTTTGCCGTTCGCTCGTTCTTTGCCATCGGCTTTCTGTAAGCTTTGGGAAACACCTTCTTTGCTGTCAACTAGCAAACGGCAAAGAGCTAGCTGATGGCAAAGATCCTGATTCCTGTAGTGAACATCAGAAGTGCTGACGAGGTATAACCCTCGGCACTCGATAGTAACTCTACAGAGTCGTACAACTAGGGGGGTGATGTGCGGTGTGATATGTCCATTTTCATCATGCTTTCATATCGATATTTATTGCACTATGGGTTGTTATTACACGTTATGTCACAATACTTCTGGCTATTCTCTCTTATTTTACAAGGTTTATCACGAAGAGGGAGAATGCCGACAGCTGGGATTCTGGCTGGAAAAGGAGCAAATATTGGAAACCTATTCTGCACAGCTCCAAAAGTTCTAAACTCCACGAAAGTCATTTTCAGAATTAATAAGAATTATTGAGCGAAAGAAGTACCAGAGGGGACCCACACCCTGGCCACGAGGATGGGGGGCGCGCCCTCCCCTACTGGGTGCGCCCCCTGCCTCGTGGGCCCCTTGGTGGCCCTCCGGTGCCCATCTTCTGCTATATGAAGTCTTCTACCCTGAAAAAATCATAAGCAAGCTTACGGGATGAAACTCCGCCACCACAAGGTGGAACCTTGGCGGAACCAATCTAGGGCTCTGGCGGAGCTGTTCTGCCGGGGAAACTTCCCTCCGGGAGGGGGAAATCATCACCATCGTCATCACCAACGATCCTCTCATTTGGAGGGGGTCAATCTCCATCAACATCTTCACCAGCACCATCTCCTCTCAAACCCTAGTTCATCTCTTGTATCCAATCTTGTATCAAAACCACAAATTGGTACCTGTGGGTTGCTAGTAGTGTTGATTACTCCTTGTAGTTGATGCTAGTTGGTTTATTTGGTGGAAGATCATATGTTCAGATCCTTAATGCATAGTAATACTCCTCTGCTAATGAACATGAATATGCTTTGTGAGTAGTTACGTTTGTTCCTGAGGACATGGGTGAAGTCTTGCTATTAGTAGTCATGTGAATTTGGTATTCGTTCGATATTTTGATGAGATGTATGTTGTCTCTCCTCTAGTGGTGTTATGTGAACGTCGACTATATGACACTTCACCACTATTTGGTCCTAGAGGAAGGCATTAGGAAGTAATAAGTAGATGATGGGTTGCTAGAGTGATAGAAGCTTAAACCCTAGTTTATGCGTTGCTTCGTAAGGGGCTGATTTGGATCCATATGTCTCATGTTGTGGTTAGGTTTACCTTAATACTTCTTTTGTAGTTGCGGATGCTTGCAATAGGGGTTAATCATAAGTGGGATGCTTGTCCAAGAAAGGGCAACACCCAAGCACCGGTCCACCCACATATCAAATTATCAAAGTAACGAACGTGAATCATATGAACGTGATGAAAACTAGCTTGACGATAATTCCCATGTGTCCTTGGGAGCGCTTTTCTCATTATAAGAAATTGTCCAGGCTTGTCCTTTGCTACAAAAAGGATTCGGCCACCTTGCTGCACTTTATTTACTTTCATTGTATGTTACCAGTTACAAATTATCTTATCACAAAACTATCTGTTACCTACAATTTCAGTGATTGCAGAGAATACCTTACTGAAAACCGCTTGTCATTTCCCTCTGCTCCTCATTGGGTTCGACACTCTTACTTATCGAAAGGACTATGATAGATCCCCTATACTTGTGGGTCATCAAGACTCTTTTCTGGTGCCGTTTCCGGGGAGTGAAGCGCCTTTGGTGAGTGGAACTTGGTAAGGAAACATTTATATAGTGTGCTGAAATTTACTGTCACTTGTTACTATGGAAACTAATCCTTTGAGAGGCTTGTTCGGGGTATCTTCGCCCTGACCAGTAGAGCAAATATTTGCTCCTCAACCTACTGAACCTACTAAAAATGTTTAATTTGAGATTCCTTCAGGTATGATAGGGAAAATGCTGGCTAATCGCTTTGCAGGAAATGGAACATTGCATCCCGATTTAGACCTTATCTATGTGGATGAAGTTTGTGGATTATTTAAGCTTGCAGGTATTCCCGATGATGTTGTTAATAGGAAGGTCTTCCCTTTATCTTTGAAGGGAGATGCATTGACATGGTATAGGCTATGTGATGATACGGGATCTTGGGACTATAAACGATTGAAATTGGAATTTCACCAGAAGTTCTATCTTATGCATCTTGTTCATCGGGATCGTAATTACATATATAATTTCTGGCCTCGCGAAGGAGAAAGCATCGCTCAAACTTGGAGGAGGCTTAAGTCAATGTTATATTCATGCCCCAATCTTGAGCTCTCAAGAGAAATGATTATTCAAAAAATTTATGCTCGGCTTTCTCTCAATGATCGCACCATGCTCGATACTTCCTGTGCTGGTTCTTATATGCTGAAGACTATTGAATTCAAGTGGGACTTATTGGAAAGAATTAAATGCAACTCTGAAGTTTGGGGTTCCGACGATGGTAAGGAGTCAGGTATGACACCTAATTTTGATTGTGTTAAGTCTTTTATGGATACCGATGCTTTTCATGGATTTAGCACTAAATATGGACTTGACTCTGAGATAGTAGCTTCTTTTTGTGAATCTTTTGCTACTCACATTGATCTCCCTAAGGAGAAGTGGTTTAAATATAATCCTCCCACTGAAGTAAAAGTAGTTGCACCTATTACAGTTGAAGAAAAGATTATCACTTATAATGACCCTATTGTTCCTACTACTTATGTTGAGAAATCACCTTTCCCTGTTAGCATAAAGGATCATGCTAAAGCTTCAACTATTGTTCGTAAGAGTAATACTAGAACATATACAACCCCTGAGCAAATTAAAGTTGAACCTAGTATTGCTATGGTTAAAGATCTCTTGGCTGATAATATTGATGGGCATGTTATTTACTTCTGTGAGGAAGCTGCTAATATTGTTCTATTATTTTGGCTGATAATAATGTTATTTACTTCTAAGATGGGTATGTCTCCGTATAAGATGGTTTATGGAAAAGCATGTCATTTACCTCTTGAACTTGAACATAAAGCATATTGGGCTATTAAAGAGCTCAACTATGACTTCAAACTTGTCAGTGAGAAGAGGTTGTTTGATATTAGCTCACTTGATGAATGGAGAACCCTGGCCTATGAGAATGCCAAGCTATTCAAAGAAAAAGTCAAACGCTGGCATGATAAATGGATACAAAAGCGTGAGTTTAATGTAGGTGATTATGTGCTATTATTCAACTCTCGTTTAAGATTTTTTGCAGGAAAACTTCTCTCTAAATGGGAAGGTCCTTACGTTATCGAGGAGGTCTATCGTTCTGGTGCCATAAAAATCAACAACTTCGAAGGCACAAGTCCGAGGGTGGTGAACGGTCAAAGAATTAAACATTATATCTGAGGTAATCCTATCAATATTGAAACTAATATTATTGAGACCGTAACCCCGGAGGAATACATAAGGGACACTTTCCAGAACGTTCCAGACTCCAAAAAGGAATAGGTATGTGGTATGCTAAGTAAACCGACTCCAAAAAAATCCAATGGCAATTTTTATCAGTTTTGGAATATTTAAGAATTTTAGGAAGAAAAAGTAATCCGGGAAGGACACGAGGCCTCCACTAGGGTGGACGGCGCACCCACCCCTACTGGGCGCGCCCCCCTGTCTCGTGGACACCTCGTGTGCCTCCCGGACTCCGTTTTCTTGCACGTTACGTATTTTGGTCGATAAAAATTCATTATATAAACTCCCGAAGGTTTTGACCACCGTATCATGCAAATATCCTATGTTTTCGTTTCGAGTTGTTTCTGTTGCAGATCTAGAGCGCCATGACATCACCCTCCTCCAACAATGAAGACAAGGATGCTTGGCTATTGAGGATAGAGCTGAAAAGAGAAGAACCAGAAGAGATCAACAAGGATGAAGGGATCAAGAAGGCCATGGAGGTTCAAGCTCCGGCGGTGAAAGAAGAAGACATCCCTCAACCTTTACCTAACCTTTTTACTCCAATAGAAATTGAAGCTTTATTGATGATTGAGTTAGCTCACATACAGAACAAGTATCTCATGCAGGAGAATATTTTGTTGAAGGATCATATCGCTGGACTCAAGGGCATTATCCGCAAGCTGGAGGAGCATTTACGCTCGATGTGCGATTATCCACCATCATCATCACCACCTCCATCACCTCCGAGGACATAATTACATGGGTATGGGCACTCCCCTTGGCAACTTCCAAGCTTGGGGGAGGTGCCCCGGTATTGTATCACCATCACACTCCTATCTTTACCATTTTATTTAGTTCGATCCTTTTAGTCGTATCTTGATCTAGTAGATTGAAGTTTTAGTATCAAGTAGTTTTGAGTTTTGCTTTGTGATCTATTTATATAATCGAGTCCGTGAGCTATCTATAATAAAGATTAGTGTTGAGTCAAGGGCTTTTCTATCTTGCTATGATCTTGAGAAAGTAGAGAACAAAAGAGTTCATATTGATCTTATGGTTAGTGATGACTTCACACATAGAAAGTATGAGGCATAAAAGTTGTTGAGAGTTGATAAAGGTAGTTTTGGTCATCATTGCAATTAATAGGAAGTAATAAGGAAAGAAGGTTCACATATAAATATATTATCTTGGACATCTTTTATGATTTTGAAGCACTCATTAAGTATGACATGCTAAAAGAGTTGATGTTGGACAAGGAAGATAATGTAATGGTCTATGTTTTCTCACATCTCAGTTAAAGTATATTGTCATTGACCTTCCAAACATGTTGAGCTTGCCTTTCCCCCTCATGCTAGCCAAATTCCTTGCACCAAGTAGAGATACTACTTGTGCTTCCAAATATCCTTAAACCCAGTTTTTCCATGAGAGTCCACCATACCTACCTATGGATTGAGTAAGATCCTTCAAGTAAGTTGTCATCGGTGCAAGAAATAAAAATTGCTCTCTAAATATGTATGACTTATTAGTGCAGAGAAAATAAGATTTATACGATCTTGTTGTGGAAGCAATAAAAGCGACGGACTGCATAATATAGGTCCACATACAAGTGGCAATATAAAGTGACATTCTTTTGCAATAGGATTTCATGCATCCAACCCTAAACGCACATGACAACCTCTGTTTCCCTCTGCGAAGGGCCTATCTTTTACTTTATGTTTTTACTTTATGCTTGAGTCAAGGTGATCTTCACCTTTCCCTTTTTCATTTTATCCTTTGGCAAGATCCTCGTGTTTGAAAGATCATGATATATATATATATCCAATTGGATGTAAGTTAGCATGGGCTATTATTGTTGACATCACCTAAAGGTGAATACGTTGGGAGTCAACACAATAAGCCCCTATCTTTCTCAGTGTCCGGTTGAAGCTCTATAACCACAAGTACCGTGTAAGTGTTAGCAATTCTAGAAGACTACATGATAGTTGAGTATGTGGACTTGCTAAAAAGCTCTATTCTTGACTCTTTCTGATGTTATGATAAATTGCAATTGCTTCAATGACTGAGATTATAGTTTGTTAGCTTCCAATGAAGTTTCTGAACCATGCTTGACATTGTGAATTGATCGTTATTTGAGCATAAGAAATCATATGTTAAAATCTATTTATGTTGCTGTTATAAGAATGATCATGATGCCCTCATGTCCGTATTTTATTTTTATCGGCACCTCTATCTCTAAACATGTGGACATATTTTTCGATTTTGGCTTCCGCTTGAGGACAAGCGAGGCCTAAGCTTGGGGGAGTTGATACGTCCATTTTGCATCATGCTTTTACATCAATATTTATTGCATTATGGACTGTTATTACACATTATATGTCAATACTTATGGCTATTCTCTCTTATTTTACAAGGTTTACCATGAAGAGGGGGGATGCCGGCAGCTGGAATTCTGGCCGAAAAAGGAGCAAACATTGGAAACCTATTCTGCACTGCTCCAAAAATCATGAAACTCCATGAAACTTATTTTTGGAATTAATATGAATTATTGAGCGGAAGAAACAACTCAGGGGGGCCACACCCTGGCCAGGAGGGTGGGGGGCGCCCACCCCTACTGGGCGCGCCCCCTATCTCTTGGGCCCCCTGGTGGCCCTCCGGTGTCCATCTTCTGCTATATGAAGTCTTTTACCCTGGAAAAAATCGTGGGCAAGCTTACGGGACGAAACTCCGCCGCCACGAGGCGGAACCTTGGCGGAACCAATCTAAAGCTCCGGCAGAGCTGTTCTGCCGGGGACACTTCGCTCCGGGAGGGGGAAATCATCACCATCGTCATCACTAACGATCCTCTCATCGGGAGGGGGTCAATCTCCATCAACATCTTGACCAGCACCATCTCCTCTAAAAACCATAGTTCATCTCTTGTATCCAATCTTGTATCAAAACCACAAATTGGTACCTGTGGGTTGCTAGTAGTGTTGATTACTCCTTGTAGTTGATGCTAATTGGTTTACTTGGTGGAAGATCATATGTTCAGATCCTTAATGCATATTATTACCCCTCTGATTATGAACATGAATATGCTTTGTGAGTAGTTACGTTTGTTCCTGAGGACATGGGTGAAGTCTTGCTATTAGTAGTCATGTGAATTTGGTATTCGTTCGATATTTTGATGAGATGTATGTTGTCTTTCCTCTAGTGGTGTTATGTGAACATCGACTACATGACACTTCACCATTATTTGGGCCTAGAGGAAGGCATTGGGAAGTAATAAGTAGATGATGGGTTGCTAGAGTGACAGAAGCTTAAACCCTAGTTTATGCGCTGCTTCGTTAGGGGCTGATTTGGATCCATATGTTTAATGTTGTGGTTAGGTTTACCTTAATACTTCTTTTGTAGTTGCGGATGCTTGCAATAGGGGTTAATCATAAGTGGGATGCTTGTCCAAGTAAGGGCAGTACCCAAGCAGTGGTCCACCCACATATCAAATTATCAAAGTACCGAACACGAATCATATGAGCATGATGAAAACTAGCTTGACGATAATTCCCATGTGTCCTCGGGAGCTCCTTTCTCATTATAAGAAATTGTCCGTGCTTATCCTTTGCTACAAAAAGGATTGGGCCACACCTTGCTGCACTTTATTTACTTTATTTACTTGTTACTCGTTACAATTTATCTTACCACAAAACTATCTATTACCTACAATTTCAGTGCTTGCAGAGAAAACCTTGCTGAAAACCGCTTATCATTTCCTTCTGCTCCTCGTTGGGTTCGGCACTCTTACTTATCGAAAGGACTACGATAGATCCCCTACACTTGTGGGTCATCACCTGTCCATTGCGTCCTTGAGAAGGGAGGTATTACTATTATTCCTAATGATAAAGATGAATTGATTCCGCAAAGAATTATTACAGGTTATAGGATGGTAATTAATTTCCATAAATTAAATAAAGCTACTAAGAAAGATCATTATCCTTTACCTTTTATTGATCAAATGCTAGAAAGACTATCCAAACATACACATTTCTGCTTTCTAGATTGTTATTCTGGTTTCTCTCAAATACATGTGTCAACGGAAGATCAATCAAAGACCACTTTTACTTGCCCTTTCGGTACTTTTGCTTATAGACATATGCCTTTTGGTTTATGTAATGCACCTGCTACCTTTCAAAGATGCATGATGGCTATATTCTCTGACTTTTGTGAAAATATTTGTGAGGTATTCATGGATGATTTCTCCGTTTATGGATCCTCTTTTGATGATTGCTTGAGCAACCTTGATCGAGTTTTGTAGAGATGTGAAGACACTAGTCTCGTCTTGAATTGGGAGAAGTGCCACTTTATGGTTAATGAAGGCATTGTCTTGGGGCATAAAATTTCTGAAAGAGGTATTGAAGTTTATAAAGCTAAAGTTGATGCTATTGAAAAGATGACATGTCCCAAGGACATTAAAGGTATATGAAGTTTCCTTGGTCATGCTGGTTTTTATAGGAGGTTCATTAAGGACTTTTCTAAAATCTCTAGGCCTCTGACTAATCTATTACAAAAAGATATTCCTTTTAGCTTAGATGATGATTGTGTAGAAGCATTTGAAATACTTAAGAAAGCTTCAATCTCTGCACCTATTGTTCAGCCACCTGATTGGAATTTACCCTTTGAAATTATGTGTGATGCTAGCGATTATGTTGTAGGTGTTGTTCTAGGGAAAAGAGTTGATAAGAAATTAAATGTTATCCAGTATGCTAGTAAAACTCTTGACACTGCCCAGAGAAATTATGCTACTACTGAAAAGAGTTCTTAGCAGTTGTATTTGCTTGTGACAAGTTCAGACCTTATATTGTTGGTTCTAAAGTAACTATTCACACCGATCATGCTGCTATTAAATATCTTATGGAAAAGAAAGATGCTAAGCCTAGACATATTAGATGGGTCCTATTGCTCCAAGAATTTGATTTGCATATTATTGATAGAAAGGGAGCTGAGAACCCCCTTGCAGACAACTTGTCTAGGTTAGAGAATGTTCTTGATGACCCACTACCTATTGATGATAGCTTTCCTGATGAACAATTAGCGGTCATAAATGCTTCTCGTACTGCTCCATGGTATGCTGATTATGCTAATTACATTGTTGCTAAATTTATACCACCTAGTTTCACATACTAGCAAAAGAAAAAGTTCTTTTATGATTTAAGACATTACTTTTGGGATGACCCACACTTGTATAAGGAAGGAGTAGATGGTGTTATTAGACGTTGCGTACCTGAGCATGAACATGAACAGATCCTACGCAAGTGTCACTCCGAACCATATGGAGGACACCACGCTGGAGATAGAACTGCACATAAGGTATTGCAATACGGTTTTTATTGGCCTACTCTCTTCAAAGATGCTTGTAAGTTTGTCTTGTCTTGTGATGAATGTCAGAGAATCGGTAATATTAGTAGATGTCAAGAAATGCCTATGAATTATTCTCTTGTTATTGAGCCATTTGATGTTTGGGGCTTTGATTATATGGGACCTTTTCCTGCCTCTAATGGGTACACACATTTTTTAGTTGTTGTTGATTATGTTACTAAGTGGGTAGAAGCTATTCCAACTAGTAGTGCGGATCATAACACCTCTATTAAGATGCTTAAAGAAGTTATTTTTCTGAGGTTTGGAGTCCCTAGATATCTCATGACTGATGGTGGTTCACATTTTATTCATGGTGCTTTTCATAAAATGCTCGCTAAGTATGTTGTCAATCATAGAATTGCATCCCCATATCACCCACAGTCTAGTGGTCAAGTAGAGTTGAGTAATAGAGAGCTCAAATTAATTTTGCAAAAGACTGTTAATAGATCTAGAAAGAATTGGTCCAAGAAACTTGATGATGCATTATGGGCCTATAGAACTGCATATAAAAATCCTATGGGTATGTCTCCGTATAAGATGGTTTATGAAAAAGCATGTCACTTACCTCTTGAACTTGAACATAAGGCATATTGGGCTATTAAAGAGCTCAACTATGATTTCAAACTTGCCGGTGAGAAGAGGTTATTTGGCATTAGCTCAATTGATGAATGGAGAACCCAGGCTTATGAGAATGCCAAGTTGTTTAAAGAAAAAGTTAAAAGATGGCATGACAAAAGGATACAAAAGCGTGAGTTTAACGTAGGTGATTATGTGTTGCTATTCAACTCTCATTTAAGATTTTTTGCAGGAAAACTTCTTTGTAAATGGGAAGGCCCTTACGTTATTGAGGAAGTCTATCGTTCCGGTGCCATAAAAATAAACAACTTCGAAGGCACATGTCCGAGGGTGGTGAACGGTCAAATAATCAAACATTATATCTCAAGTAACCCTATAAATGTTGAAACTAATATCATTGAAACCGTAACCCCAGAGGAATACATAAGGGACACTTTCCAGAATGTTTCAGACTCCGAAAAGGAACATGTATGTGGTACGGTAAGTAAACCGACTCCAAAACAATTCTAATAGCAATTTTTCTCCGTTTTGGAATATTTAAGAAAATAGGAAAATAAGAAGTAGTCCGGAAAGTCCACGAGGCCTCCACGAGGGTGGAGGGCGCGCCCACCCTTACTGGGCGTGCCCCCAGCCTCGTGGGCACCTCGTGTGCCCTCCGGACTCCGTTTTCTTGCACGATACTTCTTTTGGTCGGTAAAAATTCATTATATAATTTCCCGAAGGTTTTGACCACTGTATCACGCAAAAATCTTCTGTTTTTGTTTCGAGCCGTTTTTCTGACACATCTAGAGCACCATGACGTCTCCAAGCGCTCCCAAGGACAAGTTTTTCGAGAGGGTTATCAACCCCTATCTCGCGGAGGTGCTGCAACACCCTCAAACCATTGAGATGCGTGAGGGGGTGCTAAACATCCGCGATGTGGAGGGACCAAGGCGTACCGAAAGCATGGAGACAAAGCTCGAAGTATGGAACAACAAGTTTTCAAGTGCCAAGGGATGGTGGAGCGCGGACTTAACGCCAACCAGATGATGAACGCGGAGTTCACCAACAACCACAAGCTGGACGCCAAGAACATTGGGGAGACCATCTTCAAGCTTCATGAGAAAATCGAGCACCTCCAAGCCCAGATCTATGACCTGCAAAACCAAAACTGTGAGTATGAATATAGATTCAAGAGGATGAGTTTGGCTGCAGATTTGAGGATCCTGGGACTCGATCATCCTTCTATGATGGTGAGCCTATGCCTTGGAAGATGGACGACAAGCCCACATCATCAACAACTCCTTCTTCACCACCTCCGAGGACATAATCACATGGGGCACTCCCCTTGGCAACTGCCAAGCTTGGGGGAGGTGCCCCGGTATCGTATCACCATCACACTTGTCGTGGATTTGTCACGGCAGATGTCCTTGTGAAAGGACTTAGTCGTGGAGCCATCGCTACGGGTTAACTTGAAGGGGTTAAAGCGGACACAAAGACACAAGGGTTTATACTAGTTCGGCCCCTTCGATGAAGGTAAAAGCCTACGCCTACTTGTGATGGAATTGATGTGGTTTCGATGGCTAGGGAGCAAACAAGCTTCGCCTAGGCTCGAGTTGTTGTTGTCTGTCCTTGAACCGCCGCCGGGTCGTCCCCTTATATACACGGGTGACGCCCGTCGGTCCACAGAGTCCCACACCGGTTCATACTCGTATCCCGGTTGGTCTCTCTCTATTCCTAACTTACAATGCAAGTTTACATATCAAGCCGGTTTACGGCTACAGGTTCTAAACCGACTACAGGCCTTGGGCCTTCATTTGCTTAATCACCTTTAAACTACTAATGAAGCTAACCCGGCCCAGGTAGGCCGGTTCACGCCCAGTGGTAATATCCCCAACATTAGGCCCCATATTGATTTGAACTGGTTCATGTCAATCCTTCACAAAAAATCTTTGTCTTCAACATCTTCTGGTAATTGGTAAACCGCCATGTCGTCATCGTCTCTGGTTGCTGTAAACCGGCATGACGTCATCATGAAGTTAACATTTATGACGCCTTCTTTTATTAATAGATCTGTGATACCCAAGGCAGCAGCTCCACTTCCGAATCTTGTAGCTCCTGGATTCGCGCGCCTGACATACGTCCCCTGCCTTATAAATAGGACCGAAGGGTCATTTCCTTTTCTCCCCTTCGTCTCTTTCTCTTCGTCTTCCTCACGTCGCCAGCCTCGGAGCTCCGCCGCCGCCGTTGACCTCTGCACTGTCTTAGGCCGCTGCATCAACCTGAACGCACCAGAGCACCGCGGTAGCCTTCCGCGTCTTCCTCGACTCTGGTAAGCCTTCTGTTCTTCTTAACATAGATCTATTCTAGGGTTTCGTGTTCTTGCCGTGTTCATCACTTGTTCATACTCGTACCTAGACTCCTGGACATATCTGTGAAACCCTGCTCTGACCAGCAGTAGCTATTTAGCAACCGCCTGTAGTTTTACGCTCAAATCTATAGATCTCATCCACATTCCTACCCATTGATTTACTTCTGTTCTGCTTTAACCTTTTGAATATTTTCTGTTTTTCTGAACTTGCTTCAGATCCATTGCTGCAATAAGACCTTGTGAAACCTGTTTCTGCATACTTAGCCATCCGCAACCTCAATTGCTTTCAATGTTTAGATCAGGCGGTTTAACTTAATATATAAAAAGTTAATAAACCGGTATATACCATTAGTCCCCTTGTTGAACCGCCAGAACTCTTTAGCCATATGATGCCACTTCATAAAAATCCAGTTTAAATATACTGCCTCCAATTTAGCATTGTTCGTACCAGCACCTTCTTTTATCCAACATGTTCTTGAACCGGAATCACCTATTTCTTGTAGATCTCACCATGGCCAAACAAGTATATGAGTGCAACTGGGTTCCTTCTCGCGTCACAGAAACTCAGCTGGATGATTTAGTTTCGATTGGCGCTTTAGATAGCAAAGATACTATCCACTGGAGGGTTCCTGGTGATGAATGTCCTCCCACACCTCAAGAGGGAGAGGTTGTGATTTTTGCGGACCATTTAGCCCGGGGCTTCAAACCGCCCGGCTCCAAATTTTACCGGGATGTGTTAGCCAATTTTCAACTCCGCCCGCAAGATACTGGCCCCAACTCTGTTACCAACTTATGTCACTTCCAAGTACTTTGTGAGTTATACCTTCAAGAGGAACCCACAGTTGAATTGTTTAGAGATTGTTTCCACTTAAACCGCCGCACAGAATTCACTGATGGTCCCAATACCGAATTGGGCGGTATGGCAATTCAGAAAAGGAAAGAAATCACTTATCCCCATGCCAGACTACACAGCCACCCCAAGGAGTGGAATGCAACATGGTTCTACTGCAAAGATACTTCCCCTGATGATGAAAATCCTTTGCCTGGCTTTCATCCGGAGAGGCTCAGTAATACACACCCCTTCCCACAAAGGCTAAGTGCCAAGGAGAGGAGTAAATATGCTCCACAATTATCCAAACTCCGAGCCTTCATGGCCAACGGTTTAACAGGAATAGACCTCGCATGTTGTTGGATATCATGGAGCATACTGCCTCTCAGCCGGCGCTCCGGTTTAATGTGCAAGTATACTGGTAGTGTTGATGACCCGCTTCGACACACCAATATCCAGCTCTCGGATGATGAAGTCACAGAGGTTGTGAAGAAAATGTTGAACGAACCGGAACACCTCTGCGCTCAAACCGGCCTGCTCCCTTTCTGTGCTACCAACAAACCGCCAGCTGTAAGTTCCTGATTGCGTTTTTTACTGAACCTATTATTGCTATCTCTGTCTAACATCAATTTCTGCTTAACCAGGGTGATAATCTGTTTTGGAGCAAGAAGCTTCCACAAGACAAACCGGAGAAAACAGAACGGTCAACCCGGCTCAAGACCAAGGTTGTCAAGAAGCCTACTAAAAAGAGGAAAACCATTGCTTCATCTGATCCGGCTGTTGATGATGATGTGGGTAACTCGGACCTTGAGGTAGAACTTGATTCACTAGGCTTACTTTTTACACGCCTTATTGATGATGATACTTGTCAGGACGACGCTGAAGCCAGTAATGCTGATGTCGCTGAGGTAACTATTCTCTCTTCCGATTCAGATCCTTTGCCTTTGCCAAAATTTCGCCAGGCAAACCGGAAAGTTAAATTTTCTCATCCTCTTGCTTACTTGGATCCCAAATTTCTTATGAAGACTCAGCAACATGAAGCTCGCCGCACAACCCGGCACAGCGGCCAGGTAGTTACCTCCGCCGGTTTACCAAACAGTCCGGTTCGAAAACGCCGCTCCGAGGTCTCCGGCCTTTTTATTAATTTATGTCCTAAAGCGGGTTTCATCCGTCAACCTCTTAATCTGTCCGACTCCGATTATCAGGTTACTTCCCATTTTCCTCTGGTGAATCATCGGCCACTCAGCTGCCACCACTGAAAACGGTTCTTGGGTAAGCTAGACTGAACATATGCTTCTGGTATACCACGTTATAACTTATGTTGTTCCTTGACTCTTTGTTTCTCTTTCAGGGCTAAACCTAAACCAAGCAAGAAAGCCCGCCTGGATAAAGCGGCCGAGGAAGATGTCGCCCCTGAACAGGATAAAACACCAGATCTTGAAACGTTCGTTTATGAGGATATTCCCAATGATCCTCCCTTGCAAGATGATGCTATTCCTAAGAAAAGGCCTATCAATACCTCAGTCCCTGTTGACCAGCCTGCCAGCTCCGTCCGGATTGATAGATCCCGCAGTCCTTCAAAGCCTGCCGATAAACCGACCGCGCCAACGCAAACCAGCGGGTCCAAGGATGATGACGTTGTAATTACCGGCGTAGGTCGCTTCGAACCAGGGAATCCTGTCGCTTTGGCCAAGCATATTGTGAAAGAAGATTTTTCTGCCATGAACAAAGGCAAATGGGATGTTGATCTGGAAACGTATGCTGCTCTGAATGCCCGAGATCTTCATTCTGGTTACTTGAACCGGCTATATACTAGTCGTGACTGTGAAGCTGGCATGGTAAAGATGATGAGAGATAAATTTGAGGTAACTTCCTTGTGCTTCTTCTTTCTTTAATTACTGCCACTGTATTAATCCGCCTAGCCCCCAAGGGCCGGTTTGTAACCTTCTTCAAACCGGGACTTGAATATAGTCCTCAATACTTTGAAATCCATCAATGTAGCCCCCAAGGGCCGGTTCAACTTAGTATAGTTAAACCGGGACTCCAATAAAGATTCTAACATCAGAACATAACTGAGCAAATAGCCATTAGCCCCCAAGTGCCAAGTTGAATACCTGTATTGGGCTTGGGACTTTGCGATTTAGTAATAGATGAAGATTGAAGGTGCATTAGCCCCCAAGTATCAATCGTATAACTTGTTATGTGGTTGGTACTTCAAATTCTTGTACCGTTTGCTTAAAGCCAAGCACTATATTTATGCAGGCTGAAGTGAGGATCAAAGAGGACCGGATTACTGATCTGCAGGAAGCTTTGAAAACCCAACAAGCTGAAACCGACAAGGCAAGGGAAGAAATAACCAGTGCTTTGAGCATCACAGAACAGCTGAAAGAGGGCTTCAAGAAGGAGCGGACTGATTGGGCCACTGAGAAGGCCGATTTAATAAAAAAGAGCTGAAAACGCTGAAGTTGCCCTTAAACCGGTGGTAGATGAGCTGACCACCGTAAAGCGGCAAGTACATTCCATGACCGCTGCTATCTTTGGTAAGCTCCTTTTGGTTTCCTGGACAACTCTGGCTTGCTTATAATGGATCCGGTTTGTGATCTTTCCTGTATTGTTACAGGTACACGCATTGGTCACTTAGGGTCAGATGTTCAGAAGAAGTTGAAGGCTGCCTACACTTTAATTGAACAGTTGTATACCGGAGTGCAACGGATCATCACCACTGCATCTCATAACAATCCGGCACCCACTTTAATCCAAGACACTCTTAATAGGTTGTCAATGCTTCCTGCTCGGATTGAAGAACTGAAAAAATCTGCTGCTCGAACCGGAGCCATTAACGCCTTAATCCGGGCAAAAGCATGGGTGCCGGATTTCGATCCTGTTGAAGCAGCTCAAGGCTATCCCAGCTTGAAGGAAGATGGCTCAGAGTTCAATGAAGATGATTTGAGGGCGATAAACCGTGCAGTACGCCCTCTGGCTTGTCAATTGGCTGAAGAGGCCAACTTGTCGCATTATCAAGCTCAGTACAATGATCAGAACAAACGAGTAGCTGCACCAATTCCTGAAGAGGAGAATCTGGTTCCTCCAATCCGTAAGCATACTTACGCTCCTGATATTGAACCGTCTTCTCTGATCCATGAAGAGGCTGTCTTTCAAGCTTTAATGGGAATCGACTGGACCACTGTTGATTTCCAGCCAATGGATAGAGATGAGGAAGCTGAAGCGGCGCGGGACGACCCACAACCATCAGACCGGTTTGATGAGCAGGCTTGAACCGGAAGCCGGTTTAAACAACTGCCTTATTATGATCCGCCAAAATAACAATGATCTTATTTGGGCACCGCGTTGCCTTGTAATAGAATAGCCAATACTTCTACTTTAAATATGCCTTCGTGCATACGTACTGATGCTTTTGCTTGAAATCCTCAATTTATATTTCCTGCAATCAGAAAATCTTGAACTACGGTGGCGGTTATACCGCCAACCGGTTTATAACCTTGATATATATATCAATGTATTTAGAACATGTAATCAAATATGCGATACAAAATACCTGCCATCGCTGGGCATGAAGTTGGCTTAGCCAGGCTTGAAATGGAGTATTTATAAACCGTTACCATCAAAGGGGAGAAAACAACTCCCATGTAAACCGTGCTGGATCATTATGAGCCCCCCTGCTACTTCATGATGTTAACAGGAAAGTTAAACCGGGCATATTTCTCCGGAGTACAAATGAACCGATTTCCGTCAGCTGAACCGGTAAAAAAGTGTTGTTGGTTTAAAGGAAACACAACAAAAATTGAAGAATAGTCATAAAAGAAATATGGCAGCAAAGGCAATGATAAAAACCATTTGCAAAAACATGCTTTACTGAGCTGATCAGATGGTGTTACCACGGTCGGACAGGACCAAGCCCCCAATAGGAGTGACAATGGTTCAAGTCAGTCAGGTCCACAAATGAAACCGTGGCATTTATGCCGATCAAAAGGCGTGGCAATGGTTCGGGTTCGACCAAGCCCCCAAGTGATTTTGTGGCCTTAGGCCGATCAAGAGGCGTGACTGGTTCATACTTAACCATGTCCCCAAGTGATCTGGTGGCTTTCGCCTATCAAAAGGTGTCGCATTGGTTCGGACACGACCAAGGCCCCAAGTGATATCACAAAGCTTTTTGAAAAGCAAATTTCAAGGGGTAAACCGGAGGCCGCTTTAAAACAGAACCACTCCATGTAACCACACATGATATGAAAGGACAGAGACCCCGCTTTAGCTGAGGCTCCGGTTTTATTATATCAATGATAATATATACACTGCCATAATATGTACATAGATAGAGCCGATGGCTCAAGTGTAGTAAGGCCGAAGATGAGCTATATTCCACGGCTTGTTGGTCTCCTCCTCTGATGTGCGTGAGTCTTTATGCTCTCGAATATCAATCAGATAGTACGACCCATTGTGCAGATTCTTGCTGACCACGAAAGTTCCCTCCCAAGGTGGGGATAACTTGTGCATATCCGTCTGATCTTGGATGAGCCGAAGCACCAAATCTCCTTCTTGAAAAGTTCTGGTTCTGACCCGGCGACTGTGATAGCGACGAAGATCTTGTTAATAAATCGCCGAGCGGACAGCCGCTATGTCACGCTCCTCATATAATAGGTCCAAAGCATCTTGCCGTGCTGTCTCATTGTCCGCTTCAACATAAGCCGCTACACGAGGCGAATCATGCCGGATATCACTAGGGAGAACCGCCTCTGCTCCGTAGACCATAAAAAACGGCGTGTATCCGGTAGATCGGTTGGGCGTAGTATTGATACTCCATAGCACAGACGGTAGCTCTTCAACCCAACAACCCGGTGTTCTTTGCAATGGAACCATAAGCCGGGGTTTGATGCCTCGCAAGATCTCTTGATTAGCTCGTTCTGCCTGCCCATTGGACTGGGGGTGAGCCACTGACGATACGTCAAGTTGGATGTGCTCACATTCACAGAATTCCTTCATAGCACCCTTGGATAAATTGGTACCATTGTCAGTAATGATACTATGTGGAAAGCCAAACCGGAAAATCACCTTTTTAATGAATTGCACTGCTGTAGCTGCATCACACTTGCTGACAGGCTCCGCTTCAACCCACTTGGTAAACTTGTCAACTGCCACCAAAAGGTGGGTTTTCTTATCCTTGGATCTTTTAAAAGGTCCTACCATATCCAGCCCCCATGTTGCAAACGACCAAGTAATTGGAATCATCCTCAATTCTTGAGCCGGCACATGAGCACGCCTTGAAAATTTCTGACAGCCATCACACCGTTTAACCAAGTCCACCGCATCAGCATGAGCTGTCAACCAGTAAAACCCGTGACGAAACGCCTTAGCCACCAGAGACTTTGAACCGGCGTGGTGACCACAATCCCCTTCATGGATTTCGCGTAAAATTTCACAACCTTCCTCAGGAGAGATGCAGCGTTGAAACGCCCCTGATACACTGCAATGATGCAATTCGCCATTGATAATTTTCATAGATTTGGATCGCCAGACTATCTGCCTGGCTAGAGTCTCATCCTCTGGCAACTCTGCCCGATTCATGTACGCAAGATAGGGAACTGTCCAATCTGGTATAATATGCAGGGCTGCCACCAATTGAGCCTCCGGATCAGGAATAGCCAAATCCGCTTGACCCGGGAGCTTGACTGACGGGTTGTGCAACACATCGAGAAAGACATTAGGTGGGACCAGTTTACGCTGAGAGCCCAACCGGCTTAAAGCGTCTGCCGCTTCATTTTTTCGATGATCCACGTGATCCACCTGATAACCCTTGAAGTGACCTGCAACAATATCCACCTCTCGACGATATGCAGCCATGAGTGGGTCTTTAGAATCCCAAGTGCCAGACACCTGTTGAGCTACGAGGTCCGAGTCACCGAAGCACTTAACCCGACTTAGATTCATCTCTTTAGCCATCCGGAGACCATGGAGCAAGGCTTCATACTCAGCTGCATTATTAGTACAAGGGAACATTAAGCGGAGAACATAACAAAACTTATCACCTCGTGGGGAAGTTAACACGACTCCAGCCCCCGAGCCTTCCAATTGCCTGGATCCATCAAAATGGATAGTCCAATATGTGTGATCCGGCTTCTCCTCTGGTGCTTGCAACTCAGTCCAATCATTGATGAAATCAACAAGTGCTTGAGACTTCACTGCCGTCCGGGGTACGTACTTCAATCCGTGCGGCCCAAGTTCTATAGCCCACTTGGCAATCCGGCCGGTCGCCTCCCGGTTCTGTATGATATCGCCCAAGGGAGCTGAACTGACCACTGTGATAGGGTGCCCTTGGAAATACTGCTTCAACTTACGGCTTGCCATGAAAACTCCATATACCAGCTTCTGCCAATGCGGATACCTTTGCTTGGATTCAATAAGCACCTCGCTGATATAGTAAACCGGCCGCTGAACCGGATACTCCTTGCCCGCCTCCTTGCGTTCTACTACAATAGCCACGCTAACTGCGCGAGCATTGGCCGCTACGTATAACAACAATGGCTCCTTGTCGACCGGAGCTGCAAGAACGGGCGGATTGGCTAATTGCCGCTTCAAGTCCTCCAACGCTTCATCAGCAGCTAGACTCCAGCTGAATTGATCTGTCTTTCTCAACATCTGGTATAAAGGGATGGCCTTCTCTCCGAGGCGGCTGATAAACCGGCTCAGTGCGGCGATCCGACCCGCCAACCGCTGAACATCGTTGATACACTTCGGTTTAGCCAGGGAGGTGATAGCCGTAATCTTCTCCGGATTAGCCTCAATTCCTCTGTTGGACACAAGAAAGCCTAGTAACTTGCCTGCCGGAACACCAAAGACACATTTGGCAGGGTTAAGCATCATCTTATAAACCCGCAAGTTGTCAAAGGTTTCCTTTAAATCATCAACCAGCGTCTCCTTCTGCCTTGACTTGACTACAATATCATCTACATAGGCGTGCACATTGCGGCCGATCTGTTTATGTAGGCAATTCTGTACACACCGTTGATAAGTGGCTTGGGCGCTCTTGAGCCCAAAAGGCATAGATACATAGCAAGGCTCCAAAGGGAGTAATAAACGCCGTCTTCTCCTGGTCCTTAACCGCCATTTTGATCTGATGATACCCAGAATACGCATCCAAAAAACTCAAACGCTCACAACCCGCCGTGGCGTCAATAATCTGGTCAATGCAAGGAAGGGCAAAAGGATCCGCTGGACAAGCCTTGTTAAGATCTGTGTAATCCACACACATACGCCAAGTGCCATTTTTCTTAAGAACCAGCACCGGATTAGCAAGCCACTCTGGATGGAACACTTCAATGATAAAACCAGCTGCTAAGAGCCTGGCCACCTCCTCCCCAATAGCTTTGCGCCTCTCTTTGTTAACCGGCGGAGAAATTGCTTTACCGGTTTATACTTGGGATCAACATTAAGAGTGTGCTCAGCGAGTTCCCTCGGTACACCTGGTATGTCAGAAGGCTTCCATGCAAAAATGTCCCGATTCGCAAGGATGAACTCGATGAGCGCGCTTTCCTATTTAGGGTCCAAGTTGGCACTGACAGTGAACTGCTTGGACGAATCGCTGGGCACGAAGTCAACAAGCTTGGTCTCAGCCGCTGATTTGAACTTTAGATCTGAATCATGCTCCGTAGTTGGCTTCTTCAAAGGGGTCATGTCCGCCGGATCAACATTGTCCCTATAATATTTTAACTCCTCCATGGCACAAACCGACTCTGCATAGGCCGCATCACCTTCCTCACATTCCAAAGCAATCTGGCGGCTCCCATGAACCGTTATCGTCCCTTTGTGACCCGGCATCTTGAGCTGCAAATAGATATAACAAGGCTGTGCCATGAATTTGGCATAAGCCGGTTGCCCAAACAAGGTGTGATACGGGCTCCGGATCTTCACCACCTCAAAGGTTAGTGTCTCGGATCGGGAATCATGCTCGTCCCCAAAAGCCACCTCCAGGGCTATCTTACCAACAGGATATGCTGATTTGCCAGGCACCACACCATGGAATACCGTATTAGACGGTCTGAGATCCTTGTCTGTTAGCCCCATGCGGCGGAATGTCTCATAGTACAAGATGTTAATACTGCTTCCTCCATCTATGAGTACCTTGGTGAATTTATAACCTCCCACCTGAGGGTCTACCACTAATGCCAACTGGCCCGGATTGTCAACCCGGGGGGGTGATCCTCCCTGCTCCACACGATAGGCTGCTCCGACCAGCGTAAATAACGCGGTACGGCCGGTTCAACAGAGTTCACTACTCGCTTATGAAGTTTCCGGTCGCGCTTATCCAAGCTAGTTGTTAAAACGTGATACTGCCCATTGTTCAACTGTTTTGGCTGGCTCTGATAACCCGACCGCTGCTGCTGCTGCTGTTGGTTGTAACCCCCTTGACCGTTCTGATTATCCTGGTTATTATTACCACCCTGATTGAAACCTGAACCGGAAACTTTCGTGGATTTGTCACGGCAGATGTCCTTGTGAAAGGACTTAGTCGTGGAGCCATCGCTACGGGTTAACTTGAAGGGGTTAAAGCAGACACAAAGACACAAGGGTTTATACTAGTTCGCCCCCTTCGATGAAGGTAAAAGCCTACGTCTAGTTGTGATGGAATTGATGTGGTTTCGATGGCTAGGGAGCAAACAAGCTTCGCCTAGGCTCGAGTTGTTGTTGTCTGTCCTTGAACCGCCGCCGGGTCGTCCCCTTATATACACGGGTGACGCCCGTCGGTCCACAGAGTCCCACACCGATTCATACTCGTATCCCGGTTGGTCTCTCTCTATTCCTAACTTACAATGCAAGTTTACATATCAAGCCGGTTTACGGCTACAGGTTCTAAACCGACTACAGGCCTTGGGCCTTCATCTGCTTAATCACCTTTAAACTACTAATGAAGCTAACCAGGCCCAGGTAGGCCGGTTCACGCCCAGTGGTAATATCCCCAACAACACTCCTATCTTTATCGTTCTACTTAGTTCGATCCTTTTGGTAATATCTTGATCTAGTAGAATAAAGTTTTGGTATGAATTAGTTTTGAGTTTTCCTTTGTGATCCCTCTATGTAATCGAGTCCATGGGCTTTGCTATCTTGCTTTGATCTTGAGTGCATAAAAGAATAAAAAGAAATAAAAGAGTGCATATTGATCTTATGGATAGTAATGACTTCACACATAAAGAGTATGAGGCATAAAAGTTATTGAGAGTTGACAAACATAGTTTTGGTCATCGTTGCAATTAATAGGAAGTAATAAAGAAAGAGAGGTTTTCACATATAAATATACTATCTTGGACATCTTTTATAATTGTGAGCACTCATTAAAGTATGACATGCTAAAGAGTTGATGTTGGACAAGGAAGACAACGTAATGGTTTATGTTTTCTCACATCTCAGTTAAAATATATTGTCATGGATCGTCCAACATGTTGAGCTTGCCTTTCCCCCTCATGCTAGCCAAATTCCTTGCACCAAGTAGAGATACTACTTGTGCTTCCAAATATCCTTAAACCCAGTTTTGCCATGAGAGTCCACCATACCTACCTATGGATTGAGTAAGATCCTTCAAGTAAGTTGTCATGTTTCAAGCAATAAAAATTTCTCTCTAAATATGTATGACTCATTAGTGCGAAGAAAATAAGCTTTTATACGATCGTGTGATATGAAAGTAATAAAAGCGACGGACTCCATAATAAAGGTTCATATCACAAGTGGCAATATAAAGTGGCGTTCTTTTGCATTAAGATTTTGTGCATCCAACCCTAAAAGCACATGACAACCTCTGCCTCCCTCTGCGAAGGGCCTATATTTTACTTTATGTCTTTTACTTTATGCAAGAGTCAATGTGATCTTCACCTTTCCTTTTTTTCATTTTATCCTATGGCAAGCACATCATGTTGGAAAGATCATGATATATATATATATATCCAATTGGATGTAAGTTAGCATGAACTATTATTGTTGACATTACCCTTGAGGTAATACATTGGGAGGCAACACTATAAGCCCCTATCTTTCTCTGTGTCTGATTAAAACTCCAGAACCATAAGTATTGCATGAGTGTTAGCAATTGTAGAAGACTATATGATAGTTGAGTATGTGGACTTGCTGAAAAGCTCTATTCTTGACTCTTTCAGATGTTATGATAAATTGCAATTACTTCAATGACTGAGATTATAGTTTGTTAGTTCTCAATGAAGTTTCTGAACCATACTTGACATTGTGAATAGATTGTTACTTGAGCATAAGAAATCATATGACAAAATATATATGTTGTTGTTATAACAATGATCATGATGCCCTCATGTCCGTATTTTATTTTTCTCGACACCTCTATCTCTAAACATGTGGACATATTTTTCGATATCGGCTTCCGCTTGAGGACAAGCGAGGTCTAAGCTTGGGGGAGTTGATACGTCCATTCTGCATCATGCTTTCATATCGATATTTATTGCATTATGGGCTGTTATTACACGTTATGTCACAATACTTATGGCTATTCTCTCTTATTTTACAAGGTTTATCATGAAGAGGGAGAATGCCGACAGCTGGGATTCTGGCTGGAAAAGGAGCAAATATTGGAAACTTATTCTGCACAGCTCCAAAAGTTCTGAAACTCCACGAAAGTCATTTTTGGAATTAATAAGAATTATTGAGCGAAAGAAGTGCCAGAGGGGGCCCACACCCTGGCCATGAGGGTGGGGGCGCGCCCACCACTACTGGGCGCGCCCCCTGCCTCGTGGGCCCCCTGGTGGCCCTCCGGGGCCCATCTTCTGCTATATGAAGTCTTCTACCCTGAAAAAAATCATAAGCAAGCTTACGGGACGAAACTCCGCGGCCACAAGGCGGAACCTTGGCGGAACCAATCTAGGGCTCTGGCGGAGCTATTCTACCGAGGAAACTTCCCTCCGGGAGGGGGAAATCATCACCATCGTCATCACCAACGATCCTCTCACCGGGAGGGGGTCAATATACATCAACATCTTCACCAGCACCATCTCCTCTCAAATCCTAATTCATCTCTTGTATCCAATCTTGTATCAAAACCACAAATTGGTACCTGTGGGTTGCTAGTAGTGTTGATTACTACTTGTAGTTGATGCTAGTTGGTTTATTTGGTGGAAGATCATATGTTCAGATCCTTAATGCATATTAATACTCCTCTGCTAATGAACATGAATATGCTTTGTGAGTAGTTATGTTTGTTCCTAAGGACATGGGTGAAGTCTTGCTATTAGTAGTCATGTGAATTTGGTATCCGTTCGATATTTTGATGAGATGTATGTTGTCTCTCCTCTAGTGGTGTTATGTGAACATCGACTACATGACACTTCACCATTATTTGGGCCTAGAGTAAGGCATTGGCAAGTAATAAGTAGTTGATGGGTTGCTAGAGTGACAGAAGCTTAAACCCTAGTTTATGCGTTGCTTCGTAAGGGGCTGATTTAGATCCATATGTCTCATGTTGTGGTTAGGTTTACCTTAATACTTCTTTTGTAGTTGCGGATGCTTGCAATAGGGGTCTTCTGCTTGATCTTTTGATGCGGTGAGGGAACAGGTTTTATGCGTTCTTTGAGCAATCATAAGTGGGATGCTTGTCCAAGAAAGGGCAGCACCCAAGCACCGGTCCACCCACATATCAAATTATCAAAGTAACGAACGTGAATCATATGAACGTGATGTAAACCATCTTGACGATAATTCCCATGTGCCGTCGGGAGCGCTTTTCTCATTATAAGAAATTGTCCAGGCTTGTCCTTTGCTACAAAAAGGATTCGGCCACCTTGCTGCACTTTATTTACTTTCATTGCTTGTTACCAATTACAAATTATCTTATCACAAAACTATCTGTTACCTACAATTTCAGTGCTTGCAGAGAATACCTTACTAAAAACCGCTTGTCATTTCCTTCTGCTCCTCATTGAGTTCGACACTCTTACTTATCGAAAGGACTATGATAGATCCCCTATACTTGTGGGTCATCACGGTGTCGGGCCTGGACGTCGATCACGTTGATCGAGTCATCAAACATAAAGCAGGGCAATTGGGACAAGGTGGGGGGTCACTGATGGGTCTCTAACCAACCTATACTAAGCAGTTTAGGATAAACAGGTAAGGTATGAGAGCAGGTAACAAAAATAGGCTATGCATCAGAATAGGATCATACAAAAGCAGTAGCACTTCTAATGCAAGCATGAGAGGGAAAAAATGGGCGATATCGGAATAATGTCCCTTCGTTCTTACCAAGGATGAATGCTATGATCCCGTTGATTCGTTTGAAATAACCCTTTTTGATGATGCTTGCTATGCTTGTGGCCAAGATGCCAATATGAATTATGCTGATGAAGATGAAATTGGTATAATTCCTTATGTCAAGAATGAAATTATTGATATTGCACCCACACATGATAGTCCTATTATCTTTTTGAATTCTCCCAACTACACTATATCGGAGAAGTTTGCTCTTATCAAGGATTACATTGATGGGTTGCCTTTTACCGTTGCACATGATGATTTTTATGAATATAATATGCATGCGCTTGCTGCTCTTATTTGCAATTATTATGAGAGAGGAATTACATCTATGCCTCTCTATGTTTCCAACATGATAGAATTGCAAGAAACTGCTTATACTACGCATTGGCCTTTACTTAATGTGCATGAATTGTTCCTTTATGACATGCCGATGCATAGGAAGAGAGTTAGACTTCATCATTGCATGATATATGTTGCTTTGTGCTCACTACTAAATGTCAAATTATTGTTAATTAAAATTGGCTTTGATATACCTTGGGATCCGGGTGGATCCACCACTTGAGCACTTTATGCCTAGCTTAATGGCTTTAAAGAAAGTGCTGCCAGGGAGACAACCCGGAAGTTTTAGAGAGTCATTTATTTCTGTTGAGTGCTTTTATAAATTTTAAAACAAAAAAAACATAGTGGGGAACTTAAAACTTCGCAAAAAGAGAAGCGATTGAAAGGTGATGCATTGAAGAAGTGAGGGACGACCTTGAACACTTGTGTTCATGCTCATGGAAACAATGTAGAATTTTTCATGAAAGTCCTCACAAAAATAATTATCCCTTGGTACAAATCCATTGTATTAAAAAAAGTAATGTGCCAAGATTTGCCTTTAGGATGATTAGATTGCTTGTTTGTATGTGCGGTGCAGGAATAGAAACTTTGGTTGTAGTGCGTGAATTTTCATTTTTTTACTGGAAAATCAAGCGTTTCTGAAATTTTTACACAATATTTATATACAAATTTTTTATGTTGTCCTAATTTTTTAGAATTTTTGGAGTTACAGAAGTATGGTAGTGTTCAGATTACTACAAACTGTCCTGTTTAAGATATATTTTATTTTTGATGCATTGTTTTGCTTGTTTTGATGAAACTATCGATTCTATCGGTGGTATAAGCCATGGAAAAGTTATAATACAATAGCTATAATGAAAAAACAAAATATGAATGGGTTTTCAACAGTACTTAAAGCAGTGATTTGCATTATTATTATACTAACGGATCTCACGAGGTTTCTATTAAGTTTTGTGTGGATGAAGTGATCAAAGATCAAGGAGGTCTCGATATGAGGAGAAGGAGGAGAGACAAGATTTCAAGCTTGGGGATTCCCAAGGCACCCCAAGTAAATATCCAAGGACACTCAAGCATCTAAGCTTGGGGATGCCCCGGAAGGCATCCCATCTTTCTTCAAGAAGTATGTGATATGTGCAAATCTTGCAGTGTCTTTTGTGCTTAGTTTTCATTTTTCTTTTATGCACCATGCTGGTATGAGATAGTCCATGTTTGATTTATAGAATGCTCATTGCACTTCACTTATATCTTTTGAGTATGGCTTTAGAATGCTTCATGTGCTTCAATTGTATCATTTGAAGTTTGGATTGCTTGTTTCTTTTCACAAGGAAAACCGATGTTCGTACAATGCTCGTTTGCTTCACTTATATTTGTGACAACATGGTCTTTTGTAGAAAGAATTAAACTCTCATGCTTCACTTATATCTATTTAGAGAGTCAAACGGAATTGGTCAATTGCATGGTTAGTCATAAAATCCTACATAAAACTTGTGGATCACTGAATATGATATGTTTGATTCCTTGCAATAGTTTTGTGATATAGAGATGGTAATATGTGGGAGGTACTAGTAGATGATCTTGTTTAGTAAGATATTGGTGTTAAGGTTTGTGATTCCTGAAGCATGCACCTATAGTCTCTCGTTATGCCGGGAAGTTGGAGCACAATTTATCCTTGATTGTCTATCTTTGTGTGAAGGTCGGGGGCACATGATGGTTAACTCCTACCAACCATGTGTAGTAGTACTTTCTTTGAGGGCTAATAAACTTAAGTATATGAGTTATTTATGACTAATGTGGGTCCATGGATTATATGCACTATTACCTTTCCACAATTTGCTAGCCTCTACGGTACCGTGCATTGCCCTTTCTCACCTCGAGAGTCGGTGCAAACTTCGCCGGTGCATCCAAACCCCGTGATATGATACGCTCTATCACACATAAGCTTTATTATATCTTCCTCAAAACAGCCACCATACCTACCTATTATGGCCTTTCCATAGCCATTCCAAGATATATTGCCATGCAACTTCCGCCGCTTCTGTTTTGATGACTTGAGCATTCATTTTCATATTGCTTTGCATGATCATAAGATAGCTAGCATGATATTTCCATGGTTGATATCTCTGCTACGCTAGATCATTGCACATCCTCGTACATTGCCAGATGCATTCATATAGAGTCATATTTTGTAATATCGAGTTGTAAGTAAATAGAAGTGTGATGATTATCATTATTCATTATTAGAGCATTGTCCCAGTGATGAAAGGATGATGGAGACCATAATTCCCCACAAGTCGGGATGAGACTCCAGACAAAAAAGAAAGAAAAAAAAAGAGAAGAAAGAAAAAGAAAAAAAAGAAAAAGAGAAAAAAAATAAAAGAAGAAGAAGGGGCATGCTAATTCCACACTTGTGCTTCAAAGTAGCACCGTGTTTTTCATATAGAGAGTCTCCTATGTTGTCACTTTCATATACTAGTGGGAATTTTTCATACTAGAGTTTGATGCATACCCACTTAGTTTCATATTGAGCTTTCGTACACTTATAGCTCTTAGTGCATCGGTTGCATGGCAATCCCTACTCCTCGCATTGATATCAATTGATGGGAATCTCCATAGCGTGTTGGCTAGCCGCGTCGATGTGAGACTTTCTTATTTTTTTGTCTTCTCTATATTTACCCCTATCATCATACTCTATTCAACCGATAGTGTTATATCCATGGCTTGCGCTCATGTATTGCGTGAGAGTGAAAATGCTGAAGTGCGTTAAAAAGTATGAACCAATTGCTTGGCTGACACCGGGGTAGTACATGATTTTATACTTTGTGTTAAGAAGACAGAGCATGAGAAGACTATATGATTTTGTAGGGATATCTTTCTTTAGCGCTGATATTTTGAAAGACATGATTGTTTGTTGGGATGCCCGAGTATTGATGTCTTTATGTCAAACTATAGACTATTGCTTTGAATCACTCATGTCTTAATATTCATGCCATGATTAGATATATGATCAAGATTATGCTAGGTAGCATTCCACATCAAAAATTATCTTTTTTATCATTTACCTACTCGAGGACGAGTAGGAATTAAGCTTGGGGATTCTGATACGTCTCCGCCATATCTATAATTTTGATTATTCCATGCCAATATTATACAACTTTTACATACTTTTGGCAAAATTTTATATGATTTATTGGACTAACCTATTGATCCAGTGTCCAGTGCCACTTCTTGTTTGTTGCATGCTTTTTTGTTTCACAGAAAATCCATATCAAACGAAGTCCAAACGCGATAAAAATTTACGGAGAATTATTTTGGAATATATGTGATTTTTGGGACTTGGAATCAACACAAACGGGTGCCCATAGTGACCACAACCCACCAGGGCGCATTAAGTTGTTAGGGCCCTTCTTCTGGTGCAAGAAAGATACTTTATGAAAAAAATCATGTAAAAATTTCAGCGTAATCGGAGTTACGGATCTCCGAGAATTTAAGAAATCGTGAAGGCCCAGATCTGGGGGCCGCAAAACAGAAGAGAATAGAGAGGGAGATCCTACAATCTAGGGGGGCAAGGAAGAAGAAGGAGTGGGCTCTCCCCCCCCCCTCTCTCCCGGTGGCACCGGAGTGTCACCGGGGCAAGGATCGTGACAGTGATTTACACCAACGATCTTGCTACTGTCAACACCAACTATCTCCCCCTCTATGCAGCGGGTGTAACACCCCTTCTCTCCACTGTAATCTCTACTTAAACATGGTGCTCAACTCCATATATCATATCCCAATGATATTTGGCTATCCTATGATGTTTGAGTAGTTCCGTTTTGTCCTATGGGTTAATTGTGATCTTGGTTGGTATGATTGTATATTTTATTTATGGTGTTTTCCTACGGTGTCCTCCATCTCGCGCAAACGTGAGGGATCCCCACTGTATGGTGTTGCAATATGTTCATGATTTGCTTATGGTGGGTTGCGAGAGTGACAGAAGCTTAAACTCAAGTAGGTGGGTTGTTGCGTATGGGATAAAGAGGACTTGATACTTAATGCTATGGTTGGGTTTCATGACCTTAATGATCTTTAGTAGTTGTGGATGTTTTCTAGGGGTCCAATCATAAGTGCATATGATCCAAGTAGAGAAAGTATGTTAGCTCATGCCTCTCCCTCATATAAAATTGCAAGAATGATTACCGGTACTTGTTATCGATTTCCTAGGGACAAATGACTTTCTTATTGGCAAAAGCTAACCACTTTTATTACCTTGCAATTTATTCGTAGTTTTATTCTTGTAAAGTACTCGTAGTTTTATTCTTGCAAAATAGTTTCATACTTGTTTTAGGTAAAGCAAACGTCAAGTATGCGTAGAGTTGTATCGGTGGTCGATAGAACTTGAGGAATATTTGTTCTACCTTTAGCTCCTCGTTGGGTTTGACACTCTTATTTATCGAAGAAGGCTACAAACGATCCCCTATACTTGTGTGTCATCAGTATCCATAAAAGTTTTAACACAATCAAATTCAAGCTTTATACCTGACATCTTACCTTCGTCGAGCTCCCAATCTTCAAAGTTGTCTTTAATTATTTCCAAGAGATCCCATTTGAATTCAACAGTCTTCTCCATATAAGAGCAAGTACAAGAGGTATCAAGCATGGATTGATCATTACGAGAAAGCCGAGCATAAAAATTCTGAATAATAATTTCTCTCGAGAGATCATGATTGGGGCATGAATATAACATTGACTTAAGCCTCCCCCAAGCTTTAGCGATGCTTTCTCCTTTACGAGGCCAAAAATTATATATATAATTCGATCATGATGAACTAGATGCATAGGATAAAACTTCTGATGAAAATCCAATTTCAATCGGTTGTAATTCCAGGATCCAATATCATCACATAGCATATAACATGGCAATGCCTTTCCCTTCAAAGATAAAGGAAATACCTTCCTCTTGACCTCATCTCCGGGTAAACCTGCAAGCTTAAATAATCCACAAACTTCATCCACAAAGATTAGGTGCATATCAGGACGTAGTGTTCCATCTCCTTCATAAGAATTAGCTAATAGTTTCTCTATCATACCCGAAGGAAATTCATAATAAATATTTTTAGTAGGTGCAGTAGGTTGAGGAGCAACTCTTTGCTCTTCCGGTCGAGGTGAAGATACCCCGAACAAGCCCCTCAAAGGATGACTTTCCATAGTGACAAGTCACAATAAATTTTAGCATGTAATATAAATGTTTCCTTATCAAATTCCACTCACCAAAGGCGCTTCACTCCCTGGCAACGGTGCCAGGAAAGAGACTTGATGACCCACAAGTATAGGGGATCTATCATAGTCCTTTCGATAAGTAAGAGTGTCGAGCCCACCGAGGAGCAGAAGGAAATGACAAGCGGTTTTCAGCAAGGTATTTTCTACACGCACTGAAATTATCGGTAACAGATAGTTTGGTAGTAAGATAATTCGTAACGGGTAACAAGTAACAAGTGTGGCAAAGGTGCAGTAAGGTGGCCCAATCCTTTTTTAGCAAAGAATAAGCCTGGACTAACTCTTATGTAAAGCAAAACGCTCCCAAGGACACATTGGAATTATCGTCAAGCTAGTTTTCATCACATGCTCATATGATTCGCGTTTGATACTTTGATACTTTGATATATGGGTGGACCGATGCTTGGGTGTTCTCCTTACTTGGACAAGCCTCCCACTTATGATTAACCCCTCTCGCAAGCATCCACAACTACGAAAAAAGAATTAAGATAAATTTAACCATAGCATGAAACATGTTGATCAAAATGAGCCCCTTACGAAGCAACGCATAAACTAGGGTTTAACCTTCTGTCACTCTAGCACCCCATCATCTACTTATTACTTTCCAATGCCTTCCCCTAGGCCCAAATCATGGTGAAGTGTCATGTAGTCTACGTTCACATAACACCACTAGAGGAAAGTCAGCATACATCTCATCAAAATATCAACGAATACCAAATTCACATGATTACTTATAACAAGACTTCTCCCATGTCCTCAGGAACAAACGTAACTACTCACAAAGCATGTTCATGTTCAGGATAAGAGGGGTTATAAATATCATTGAGGA
>NC_057804.1:507129128-507146477 GCF_018294505.1 Triticum aestivum
TATATGCTTCATTTGCCTAACTTATAATTTTTAATTTTCACTATTCTACTAGCGCATCCCCTGCCATGCAAGAATTTTTGTCTTGGATAAGATAGGTTTCAAAGATATGGAAACTATGGAGGTAAAGAGAGCTTACCTGAGAATTGAGCATGATGGTTATACTTTCAACGTCAAAGTATACAATGCACACACGTACATCTATTTTGAATGCAAAACTTGGCAAGCACTATGCAAGGCTTATGCATTTGAGCCTGGTATGGTTATCACCTTTGATATTCGTCCGGAAGATGATATTGAAGGTAATAGAGACATATGGGTCGATGTGCAGACGCCTCCAGTTCTACCATTATGTGAGTTCTTCTCAACTATATTTTTGTCTTTGATATTGCTTATTCAAAAATAACTGACAACTAATTTCTATTGATAACTTATCTCCATTCAACCAAACATGTCCGGCACTTGGTAGACAGGACCTACTACTGTCCCGGCGCTGAACTAAACTGCGAGGAGATAAGTCATTATGTTTCATGGCTTGAGGATCTTCATACTGTCAAGACAAATTTTCTTCCTGCACTTAGAAATGTTAGTACTCAAAACGTGGGACCAATAGTGATGGTATTGAACTACGGTCACATCTATTTAGGAATGATGATAAGATATTTACTATTTGTCCTCAGTGCATATTTTGCATACATATTTTTTTTGCTAAACTTTCATTGATAAGTATATTAATTAAGTACTATACGATGTTCTTCAACAGGGACTCCCAATGACAGTTGTGCCTCAGGGGATCGAGACTAAAGGTCAGATGTCAATTGTTAGCTTACGGCCAAGATATCCTGCATTGCACATGAATGTATTCAAGATTTCTAGAAGCGATGAATGCTTAATAGTGAAAGATTGGAGGGAAATTGTTAATGATCGCAGAGAAGTACTACGGGGCAGCAATGAGAAGCGCAGCCCACGATTACGAGACAGGTTCATCGACATGCTCCAGTATGATCAATCAGGAGAGCTATACATGTTCTATGCTATTTTACCAGAGAGAGAGTAGCTAGCAGGAGTGATTTAGCTAATTCTTCATGCTGCTCTTAATTAGTACTTGTCCTTTCATGTCTGTGTTCTTCGTTCTGAACTTAAGTGATTTGCTTTTGTGGTGTTATATATGAACGCTTATATCATGACAATCATGTTGAACTCGATGATTGGTTCTACTAGAAATTCTATTTATATATATATATATATATATATATATATATATATATATATAACGTGTACAATGTGTAGTATCGTAAAATACCAGCATACGAAAAAGAATTAAAATGGAAACACAAAATTAAATGAAAAAGAAATCATAAAACTAAAAACCCCCCAAACCTTATAGTACTGGTTGGTCTTACCAACCAGTACTAAAGGGCTCCAGGCCCCCGGAGCTGGCTCGTGCCACGTGGTTGCCCTTTAGCACCGGTTCGTGCTGAACCGGTACTAAAGGGGGGGGGGGTGGGCTTTAGTGACCACAATTTAGTGCCGGTTATGTAACCGGCACTAAAGGGCCTTTAGAACCGGTGATATTGCCCGGTTCTACACTAGTGTTAGGAGTAACATCACACACTTCAATATAACTTTGCTTATGTGGCATGTATTTAATGAAGAAAGGGGTACTTGTGGTAACTAGCTAAGTTACCGGAACATCACACACTCCAAGAAACAATGAGTCTACAACCTAATAAATACATCGTTGCATGACACTACATAGATGTTCCTACCCACTATAGAGGTAGTAACATAATCTAGGGAAGTGTGTAAGTTACTAGCTTATGTTCTTACCCATTGTGACCAGCCTAGATAGGATCGGAGGGAGTATATAATACTCCCCGTTACAACCAGCCTACTAGCGAAGTGCTACTACCGAAGCCCAACAAGCAGGACGTGGCAAGGGACTCGCAGCAACCGAATGGCGCACAAGCATTTGGGTACAAGTGATACTAGCTAGGTATAGCAGTGCCAGCTGCCGGTGCTGGTGGTTTGGTTACATCACTCTTCTGTTCCTCCACACGCTCGTCGACACGTGCCACCCGTCCTCTTCCGCCTCGATGGATCGAGAGCTACAGTAGTGTCTATCTTCCAGCTCGGCGAGCGTGAGCTGCCGTGCGCGTCTCACCTTTACTGCGACGCCTTCCTTTGGCTTGGATCCGTCGCTACGCACTGTTGCCTCGTCAGCAAGCGGGTTCACCTCAGCTCGTGCGTCGGTACGAACTAATCTAACATCAAGTCATGGATTCATCAATCATTTCACGCACCCGCTGTCCCACCACCACCCTAAAGCTACAGTACGCGCGCCCGAGAGAAGGGACGGAGAGGGTGGCCGAGCTAATAAGCGGTCGACCTGTGGTGAACTGGCGATTGACAGTCGAGAGATTTGTAGAGAGAGACTATTTAGGCGCACCGAGCAAGCATATGATCAGACATCGCTCTGCTGGCTGCGGAAAATAAAAGGAGACTTAGAGAGAGAAAGAAAGAGAGGAGGAGGAGGAGATGGGTCGGGGGAAGGTGGAGATGAGGCGGATCGAGAACAAGATAAGCCGGCAGGTGACGTTCGCCAAGCGCCGGAATGGGCTGCTCAAGAAGGCCTACGAGCTCTCGCTGCTCTGCGACGCCGAGGTCGCCCTCATCATCTTCTCCGGCCGCGGCCGCCTCTTCGAGTTCTCAAGCTCCTCATGGTGCGTAACTAAACCAACGCTGGCTGTTTCTCTCCACAGTGCGTGCATAGATCGGCCAACCGCAACAACGCTAATAGGAGCTCTAGATGTAAACCCATCCAGGTTTGGGCCGATTAATCGAACCGATGCCCTTTCAATCCGTGAATCTAATTTCCCCTCTTTGGGTTCACGCGCTTATACTGGAGCAGGTTTCCTGGGCAAATCGATTTGGCTTAGAACCTGTCTGTAGATTTTGTTTTGTTAAATCTTAGCTTTCTAAGACCCTATCTGTTCATCTTTTCCGTCGTTTTGGTCACACTTGGTCGCCCGGATCACCGAGATCTGTCAAAATAAACCTCTATTTCCTGCTGCCTGCAATAAACCTCTTCTTTTTCTTATTTGTTGAAAAAAATAGTGATGGAGATCAGCTAGTCCCTAATCCCTATCATATTAGGCGTTCGATCGATCGTTAACTGCATCGACACTCAGGTAGATTGACAACAGATTGTTTGCTTGTCAGGTAAATTTATTATCTAGATCAGTGAAACAATACATCCGCCTGCTTCCATCTTTAGATCGAGCTTCTGTTTTGTTGGCCCTTGCTTTTCCCATTTTAATGTTTTATCAGATCCGCCGTGCATTTGTGCACTTTGTCGACTAACCCCTCATCCACTTCCAAAATATAAATGAGCAATCTCGTACTTCCCCGTTTACTACCTTCGTCCTGATTTATTGGTCTTTATTGTAATCTGTGCTAAATTTTCACCGTAAATTTAAGTAATAAAATGTTCATGCATGTCATAAAAAATTATATAATTGAAACTATGTTCAAATACGAATTCAGCGATATATTTTTTGTTAACATGCACTAACATTTTCTCAGTTAAATTATTAGTGTAAATTTAGCATAAATTATAAAGGGGGACTAATAAATCGGGACGAAGGTAGTAATTAACACGTACTACTAGAAGCGTGTTTTGGTCATTAAGACGTTCTGGTAGGTAGTACTCCGTACATACTCCGTTTACGATGTGTGCGTTGAGAAATTGCAAAGATAAGGTGATAGATACTGTTCCATTTGTTACTGTTCCATTGGAGGTAGCAGCTGTCGGATCAAAAAACACACCCATCTTCATTGAGCCACGTGTAGAACTACTCGGTCCTTTGTGCTCTGACTGCCAAACCGTACGTGCGTCAGATGCCAAGTGATCTCTTCCGTCAGACTTCATATCAAGTCAGAAAACAACAGCCCAGCTTCACCAGCTTTGCATGCAATATAGGAGTGCTGATTGTGGTAGTGGTCTTACCCATGTGAAGAGCTGACAGATCCACTGAAAATATACATCGAGTTGGCTTATACACATGCATGCAAGACAATATGTTCTGTTAGGATTGGTTTTCTTTTCTATGATGATTGTATTTCAAGTAAACTGCAGGCAGATATAGCCGTATATGTTGTGCCACGTTTATTTAGCATAGTTGCTTCGAGTTTTTAGTTCTTTTCCTTTTTTACTTATGTAAGATACTGTGGATGTTTAGTACCCTAAACTTGATATTATATGGTTGTGTGCATAATGCATGGAGGTCGGGGGTAAACCCTCCTTTCCGAAAAAAGATGAAAAAAATAACGTCAACGGCTGGTGGAAATCCACAATACATTAAGGATGAATCTGCTTCAACTAGCCATTTTGTAGAATATACATGATCCACGGTGGCGTTACTCTATTACTAGACAACTTTTGTTGGCCATCCGCTTAAAGTGATTACACAACTTTCATGCAAAACTAAAGTGGTCATATAATATTTGAAGTTTTACTTTGCACTCCCTTCTAAAATTTATACAACTTTGACTTTGCTTCAACTTTGACTTTGCCTCTGCTTCAGTTTTTTCTAAAGTGTTTTTAGAACACCTCAAGAGGGGCACGGGTTCCTACATTTCATTAAGAAGAAGAGAGGTGTTCCTATTTATAAGGAAAACCGAACCCAAAAACCTAACATTCTCGGTTAATCAGGGAAAACCGAATAAAAACCTAAAAATGGAAAGAAAAAAAAAAGAGAAAAAAGAGCACTAGAATTTGGGGACAGGGACAAGACAAAAGCAAATGTAGCATCAAGGAACATCGTCAGAGCCAGACACTAGAGCGCCTAGACCCAAAGCAGTTTGGCGAGGCTCAAGTGCAGCCAACCTGACCGCCACTCGCCGAAGGGAAACCACCCATATCGAATGGCTCTTCTATGTCGGCCTCAAAGAATCAAGTGCTAACATGATCTTGTGGAAAACATCCGGAGAGATCCAACTTCGACTTCCCTGTGATCCTCACCAAAGTGCCCAACGCCTCGATCACTTGCGGTGAGAGCAGTTTTTTGTACATGTCCAGGTATGCTTGCATCTTTTGCTCTGGACCCTCAGCTTTGCTGACCTCCGGCAGCTCACCAAAAGCCTCCAACATCTTGTACTCTACGTGCTTTTATGTCGTGATGTTGCATGCCTTGTTCTTCTTATCAAGACGCCCGCTCCGCCTCCTGTCATTTTTCCTCCACTACAAAGGCACCGGGATCCCAAGCAGAGGTTGTAGAGGCTGACGAGTAACTTTCTTGAGAAAATCCTCCAGAAATAAAGGTGCAGCTTCGGTTTGCGCCACCTTCACAACAACATTGGACACCACAACCACAGGCTCCATGAGAACATTGGGCACGTTGAGGCCAAGCGGCTCCTTTGGACTCGGCATCGGACATGCAAGGGACTGCACCATTGAAGACAAGGAGGAGCCTCCAGGGCATGGGGACCCGAGCGTAGCCTCCGAGCACATAGCGTCAACATGCGACTCCGCCACAACACTGGGCTTGTCGGAGGTCCCCATCATGTGTTCCGTGTAGATACCAAGCGGCTCTTACGAGCAAGGAATCAGACGTGTCGTGTGCTCCGTGTTGAAACCAAGAGGCTCCATCGAGCAAGGAATCGAATGTGCCAAAAAAGCACATCAGTGGTCTGGGAGGAGCCAGCAGGGTGGGACAAACAGATCGTAGCCTCCGAAGACATTGGGTCAACAAACTCGTTGCTCCCCACTGATGAAACAATAGGGTCCACCTCATCACACCAAGTAGTAGGTTGTATTTGAGGAGGCGGCGCCAATGCTTCATCAAGCATAGGATCATATTGTGAATCGATGTCCATCGGTCCCGACGGCAGTGTTGCACCAAGAAGATCCTCCACAAGAGGGATGATGCAACATTCCACGGGACGAGTCAGGCGATCACTAGGGGTCAATGCCAAGAGAGCCTCAAAGTGATCCAACACGGCTTCTATCCTCTCCACGAAGGAAAACGCGCGCAATACACATTGATGGAGATTGGAGGCTTTCTCCTTCAACGGCACAACAACTGCGATGAGGTCGGCTTGTAGGTCCCCCTGCAGGAGGTGTGCCTGATCAGCGAACACCGTCCTGAGGCTGTCGTCATTGACATGAAACAAGTCCATCGACGGGGGCATGGTTGGAGGGCGAGGAGTGCCTGCGACAATCGTAGCCCACGACCGAGCACCTTGCTCGTGAGGCGTGGAAATCTGCCTGGTGGACAGGTGGACACAGGCGCAGCTGGGCGCGGAACTTTCTTGGGGGCGCGGCGAATCAAATATATATATTGTATCCAGATCGGAAGTAATTATACAACTTCCATGCAAGACTATATATATTGTATCCAGATCGGAAGTTTTATTTTGTCTTTCTTTCTGAAAAAACAAATATATATTTCTCCTCGAATGACACCAAGGATAATGCTGAACTTTATTTGTTTGCTTGTGTTTAGGTGCTTAATTAATTGGTACATACTCGCTTCTTCGTTGCACATGTCATTTTAAACATTTACATGGTGAAATTAAAATAAATTTACATAGCCATGACCCATGAATCATTAAGGAAGTAGTGTAATATCATGTGTAGTAATCTAAACATTAACAAACATGTTCATACAGGAGGTTTATAATATCTGACTAGCTCCAGAGGAGATCTGTACTACACCACACAAATATCATTGATTGTCATAATACGTGTCGGCAAAGACCCAGTATAGTAGAAAAGCCTTCCTCCCTTCGATCTCCGACCATGACCTCGTGGATTCGCCTCCCTCCACCTGCCGCTCCGGCAGCCGGCGGCAGGGAGGAGAATCCTGGTGTCTCGGCTCCCGCTAGTAGATAGGTAGGGTTTTAGTCCTCGCAGGAGCAGTGTTTGAACGAATGGTGGCGCTCCTTCTTCGAGTCAGTTTTCCAGTCTCCGATCCTCCTCAAGTTCGCCCATTGGGACGGATTAAACGGAGCTCTGGCTTAGATTCTTGTCAGCTCCTTGGGGCGGCAAGGTTAGGTTTCTCACCGCGCGTTCGTAACGGCGATATTCAGTGTCAGATTCTTTAGATTGATTCAAGGATTCAGCGGCGAAGACTGCGGCTCCGTGGCGCTGGTTCTTTGGAGCACTTGCACGAAGACTTCCCGGCTGTCGTTGACAATGTCAGTCCGGCTTCAGTATGGGAGCAGCGACAGCAGTGCATCCGCGACTCATTCTAGCGTCGGCAAGGGTCGTTCAATGGTCCATGGATCTCGATGTAACTTTTATTATGTTTGAGGTGCTTTGTACTTCCGGTGAATCTTTATAATAGATGATCTTTTTTACAAAAAAAGACCCGATATAGTACACCCTCTCAATATGAGGGCATATAACTTTTGGCTCAAGTTAAACACCATCGAACCGTCCCCAATCGTCCAGACGGAATGGTCCGGACGCAATTTTCCATCTAATGCAGTACCTATCGGTCTGCGCATCAGTCTATGTAGTTGCCGATCGATCAAATCAGAGAGAGAGAGATCGTGGAGAAGGATGAACTCGCGAGAGGTTTTGTGCTGCCACAATGCGCAGCGTTTTTCAGTTCTGTTATTCCTTGTTTTATGCATCATACAGGACTCCACTAACAACCTCCCAGCCTGGCAGCTGCGATCCGCAAGTGTCGCTCCATCCAGCGACTGGATCGATCAGAAGCCACGACCAGGAGGTGAGAGTATCCTACGGAGAGACGCAGCTCTCCTCTACGTACATGTCCAGCATGCATTATTTCATAACAGAAAGAAAAGACTAAACTACTGCATGAGATTACTTAGGCTAACATTTCACCCCCTAATCTCACTGCACTACGCCGATCATCCCAAGCCTCTGTCGCATCTCGATGAAACGAACGCGCCCGAGCGCTTTGGTGAGTGCATCGGCGAGCTGGTCCTGAGTTCCAACATGATCTATCTCCACCTGTTTCTTCTCCATGCAATCTCTCACAAAGTGAAACTTGACATCAATGTGTTTACTTCGATCATGATGAACTGGGTTCTTGCTCAGAGCTATGGCTGATTTGTTGTCCACCAGTAATTTGAACTGCGCCAGCGAGGTACCTGTGATGTCCTCCAGCAGCCGGCTCAGCCACAGTCCCTAACAAGTGGCAGCTGCTATTGCAACATATTCTGCTTCACAGGAAGAGAGAGCGACGATCTTCTGCTTCTGGGAGCTCCAAGTAATCAGATTCTTACCAAGGAAGAAAACATGTCCAGAAGTGCTTTTGCGATCACCGACGTCCCCAGCATGATCGCTATTGCTGAACCCAATCAGTTCAGCAGTTCCGTGTCCTCTCTTGTAGCTGCACCCATAGTGCATTGTGCCTTTGATATACCTCAGTATCTGTTTGACCGCTGCCCAGTGATTAGTGCTTGGCTTCTCCATGAATCTACTGACAATACCCACTGAATGTGCGATGTCTGGCCTTGTGTTCACAAGATAGCGCAGGCTCCCAATCACTCTGCGGTACAAGGTAGCATCAAACAGATCACAGTCATCATCTTTTTTCAGTTTCAGACGACACTCCATTGGTGTGTGGCAACTGTTGCAGTTGTTCATCTCTGCAATCTCCAGAATCTTGCCCGCATAGCTCTTCTGACTCAGAGTAATTCCATTGCTACTTTGATCTACCTCAATTCCTAGATAGTAACTTAGCCGCCCGAGATCACTCATTTTGAAGAGTTTCTGCATCTGTTCTTTGAAAGAGATGATATCTGCTGCTGTGGTTCCTGTGATGATCAGATCATCTACATACACTCCAACCAACTGTGATTGTGAGTTACCTCGTCGGTACACAGCATGCTCCAGAGCGCTTCGCGTGAAACCAAGGGAGGTGAGAGTTTCATCCAACTTTGCATACCACGCCCGCGGTGCCTGATGCAGCCCATACAGAGCCTTGTGCAGTCGGAGTACCTATCCTTCCTGGCCTGCAACTTCATACCCCGGTGGCTGATCAACATATACCTCCTCAGTGAGATCACCGTTTAGGAAGGCTGATTTCACGTCCATGTGGTGAACTTCCCAGCCAGAGTGCGCGGCGAGAGCCAGCAGCAGCCGAACTGTCTCCATGCGAGCTACGGGGGCGAAAACCTCCTCAAAATCCACCCCCTGACGCTAGACATATCCCTTTGCGACGAGACGAGCTTTGTGCTTGACTACATTGCCTGCCGGATCACGCTTGACACGATACACCCACTTCAGTCCTATTGCTTTGTGCCCAGCCGGGAGTTGAGCAAGCTTGCATGTGCCATTTTCGACAATGGACTGCATCTCGACATCCATGGCCCCTTTCCATGCCTTGCTAGCCAGCGCTTCGTCCACATCGCTTGGCTCCTCCGCGCTAAACATGCAACGCACGAGCAGGCAGCGCTCAAACTGCTCACGCACTGCCTGATCTTCAGTTTCCTCCAGTACGCTCGTGAAGCTCCGGAAGCGCACTGGCTGTCCTGTTGGCACGTCGTGTCTGGAGTCGTGTGACTGCGGGGTGGCCGAGTAGTCTCCGTCCGCTACTGCAGGTGTTGCCGGAGTGGACTCTGGCGTCCCTGATGTACTTGAAGCCGGCGTGATCACCCCAGCAGGTGAGGCCGCGGGTGCAGGTGTTGTGGGCGTTGGGGACCGCTGCGGCGTCGAGGCACATGTAGGAGACCCTGTGTCTATCTCGTGCACCCCGCCGGCAGTGGTGTACACGACTGTGAAGGTCGTCGGCGCGGCGCGGTCCTCTGACGCGCCCGGTGCGCGCCATGTCCAGGGCCTGCTTTCTTCAAAGATCACGTCTCGAGTCACCTGCACCTTCTTAGTTGTTGGGTTGTACACACGATAGGCCTTGGAACCTTCCTCGTATCCAATGAACACCATTGCCGTTGAGCGATCGCTTAGCTTCGTGACGCCGGGGCCGACATTCTTGACATGAACCGTGCACCGGAACGTGCGCAAGTGTTGCACGCTAGGCTTACGGCCGTGCCACGCTTCATAGGGTGTGACACCCTCCAGACTGCGTGTGGGCGCGCGATTCAGCACATACACGGCGGTTCTCACCGCCTCCGCCCAGAAGTACGCTGGCATGTCCATGCTCTTCAACATGCATCTGGCCATTTCCACGACCGTCTGATTTCTCCGCTCTACCACTCCATTTTGCTGCGGCGAGTACGGAGCAATTGTGTAGTGCTTGACACCAATTTCTTCACAGTAGGCTTTGAACTCATTGGAGTTGAACTCGCCCCCCCGATCAGATCTGAATGCGTGCAACTTGCAGCTCCCGTCTGCCTCCACGAGAGTTTGCACCTTTCTGAACCGTGCAAAGGCTTCGTCCTTGGATTTGAGCAGCTCCAACCACATGTAACGACTATAGTCGTCCACAATCAGCAGAAAATACTTGCTTCCTCCAGGTGTGGTCGGCTCGATCGGCCCACAAAGGTCAGTGTGCACGAGCTCCAGCCCGCGCTCTGCGCGGTACGCGGTGACTTGTGGGAACGGTGTGCGATGTTGCTTGCCGAGAGCGCACCCATCACAGTATTCTTCGACGCGGTCGATCACTGGCATGCCCTGCACCATCTGCTTCGATGACATTGCACGGAGAGCACGGAAATGCAAATGCCCCATGCGTGCGTGCCAACGCCAGGTCACGTCGTCTCCCAGTGCCAGCAAGCACCTGGGCGTGTCGATCTCCAACGCCCCAGTGTACAGGCGATTACCAGAGCGACGAATGTGTGCCAGTGTGCGTCGTCCTGGATCCTGGATGGTCATCACGCCTTCTTGTATGTTGACGACACAGCCTGCTTCGTCTAGCTGCCCTACTGACACAATATTCGTGCGCAGGCTCGGGATGTGGAAGACTCCTGTGAGCACGCGCTGCCCTCCGCCTTGGCAGCGGAACACCACTGAGCCGCGCCCTTGTATGGCCACTACAGAGCCGTCTCCGAACTTCACCGTGTCGTGCACTGTTTCGTCAAGTGACGCAAAGACTCCCCTGTCGCCCGTCATGTGGCTACTGGCGCCGGTGTCGAAGTACCACACTCCGTCCGGCGAGGGCACTGGCATGACCTTCTCTTCGTTGAGGAAGACTTCCTGCGGCGCAGCGATCTGTGGCGTGGAAACGGTGGTGACCACAGCCATATACAGACCTGGGTCGTGCTCCGCGCCACCTTGCACCAGATTAGCCTGCTCCTGGGTGCCTTTCTGCTCCTGCTCATGAAGCCACGTCCGACACTCCTTTTTCCAGTGCCCCGGGATGCCGCAGTGATGGCATTTGCCTTTCTTCTTCCTGCCGCCTGAGCCTCCCGATCCACCTGCACCCTGGTTTCCTGACGCAGGCTTGCCGCCGCCCGCGCCTTTCGGTTTAGCGGGCGACTTGTTCTTGCCGCTGCCCGCACTGGATGACGATCCGCTGCCGCCGGTGTGCTTTTCTCTGGCCATCCACTCCTCGTGCGTGAGCATGAGGCGCCCGGTGGACTGCGTCGCATCGTCGAGATCGTAGTGATCCTCACAAGCCGAGAAGCGCCCGACGAGTTCCTCGATCGACATGGTCTTCAGATCGATCAGTGATTCGATCGCCATGGCCATCGGGCGGAACTTCCGCGGCACCACTCGGAGAAACTTTTGAACGGCCTTGTGCTCGGTGACGGGGTCACCGTATAGCTCCAGATCCGCGACGAGGGCGGCGAGGCGCAACCCGAAATCCTCAACAGACTCTCCGTCCTTGAACCGAAGATCTTCAAATTCGCGCCGCCGTACCTGCGCCTTGGCCTCGCGAGCGCGCTCGCTGCCCATCCGCATCGTTCGGATCGTCTCCCACGCCGTCTTCGCCGTGTCCTTTGCAGCCAGCACGCGCAGCATCTCCGGCGGAACGCCGGTGAGGATGATCTGCAGCGCGCGCCGGTCGGCGTCTTCGTCGGCGGCCTCGTCGATCACCGCGGACCAAACCCGAGCGACCTGCAGTTTGACCTGCATCACAAGCGCCCACTCCATGTAGTTGGTGTGCGTGAGCATCATGGAGGCGCCCGCCTCCTCGCGCACGACGCGCTCCACCACCCTGATCTCGCCGCTTCCGCTGCCGGTGAGGCGCGCGAGCGGGGCTTTGGATGATGGCGTCTTCGGCGGCGACTTGCCCCCTCCTTTGCTCTTCCCGTCTGACTCGTCACCGGACATCACCACGACGGATCACACGCCGCCGCCGCGCCGAGGATCAAACACCTAGGCTCTGATGCCAAATGTAGTTGCCGATCGATCAAATCAGAGAGAGAGAGAGATCGTGGAGAAGGATGAACTCGCGAGAGGTTTTGTGCTGCCACAATGCGCAGCGTTTTTCAGTTCTGTTATTCCTTGTTTTATGCATCATACAGGACTCCACTAACAACCTCCCGGCCTGGCAGCTGCGATCCGCAAGTGTCGCTCCATCCAGCGACTGGATCGATCAGAAGCCACGACCAGGAGGTGAGAGTATCCTATGGAGAGACGCAGCTCTCCTCTACGTACATGTCCAGCATGCATTATTTCATAACAAAAAGAAAAGACTAAACTACTGCATGAGATTACTTAGGCTAACAGTCTAGTTGTCCGAAATCCCGCGAACTGGTAGCAAACCATGGGGCTTTGCAGAGACCGGACATCTGCATGACGAATTAAAAAGCCACGCACTACATACTCCTCTCCTCTCGGTCCATATGGTGGAAGGCCGCTACTGCGGTTTGGCGGAAGGATCAACATGCTTGGCCTTTGGCAGATAGCATGTTTCAAGTTTAGTGGAAGCCGCTAATCACTTTGTTTCACTTCGTTTTCTTCAAATACTTCATTTGGCGTGAGCGACTACTAGTTCACTTCATTTGGCGGAAGCAAGCAGGTGGCTTTGGCGGAAGCTATGCTAGCACTGTGGATGCCTTCCACCAAATAAAGCTACTACTCACTTTTTTTAAGGGAATCACGTAGTTAATTTGCATGCTTGGCGGAAGGCTATTTAGCTGAGGGATGCAATTTTGAGGAAGGTTATGGTAGTGCTCTATTTTATTTAAGTTTAAGAGGCGGACATTTGAGGTATAGTGTTGGATGGCCGGTTCCGTATCGTGTCTGCCGACGTGGTCCCATATGCGCATAGTGTGTCTGTTTTAGAGGATAGTGTTCGAGATACCGTAAACACTTCCCCGTTTGATTTTATCTATGAGTACACAAATGTTCTTGGGTCATTAGTCCACAATGTGGATTTTTGGAACTTGGGTTTACACACACCCGATTAAGCAGTTAAATTGAAAAATATAATTAAAAATCAAATATTCCGGTTACATATGTGTAACAAACATGGTCTAGTGTTATATTCATGTGTAAGGTTTCATGAAAAATTGACTTCCATTGACTTCTTATCGATTTTGTTTTTCCTTTGCACAGAATACCACGGAAGTCGTAATTCCATCGCGAAACTTTATACATGAATATAACACTAAACTAAACATGTTTGCTGAAATGAGTTGAGCATATGAGGTACCATGCTCAAATTAATAGGTAGAGGTGAGGATCTAATCTGGGCTGGCTAGCCCACCAACCTGTGCTTCCACCTAGTAAGACTGCAGGCCGGTCTCACTACAGACAAGTTCAGACATGTGAGGCCATAAAGTAATTTAAAGTTTAGGTAGGAAAAAAAAGAGAATACATTGCAAGGTTAGGATCTTCAATATAGATGGAAATAATTTTCTTACAATAATGGGAGCTTTTCCTTGAGACTCCCTTTGAGATCACATTTTTTGAAGAAGTCTTAAATTTGCATTAGTTAGCATATCCATGGCATATACATGAAATAACAAGAATCTGGTTTCCATACAAACTAAAGATGGAGAAAACCATCAGTTATTATAAAAGAGATGCTAAGTGTAACAAAAACTAAAAATATCACTATAGAAAAGGCAGATTTAGAAGAAAAAAAGGATAAGGTTAGCGGGAGTCACAACAAGATCTAGATCTGAACTTGTCACAAGCAGTAGACTTAGAGGAAGGCCGGATAGCGTAGATGGAGACACTCTGCTTCCACCTGATGGCAAGGAGGCTAATCGAACTGCGCAGTCCTTCGTAAGACGCCTTGGGCAATTGGGCCCTCTAGACCAGGTTCTTCACTACATGTGTTCCCATCGTATGTGTACGGTGTACCAACCTCTCATCTCAGGTGGACAAGTAATCCACACTTGACTATACATACCATCCAAGATCTTGAAGGAGCATTCAGATATGGAAGGATACCTAAAGAATTTCTTGTTTTACTTTTCCTATATGTATTCAGCCTAAATGCATTTATGTTTTCTACAATTTTTGCTTGTCAGAAAATATGAACTGATCACTTAGAGTTCTTATGTCAACAGCATGTACAAAACACTTGAGAGATACCGTACCTGCAACTCCAACTCACAGGAAGCAACACCTCCGCTAGAAAGTGAAGTAAGCCTCACCATTTCTTAACAATACCTTGATATATGCAATGCACTTATACTGAGATATAGTACCTCCGTTTGGAAATACTTGACGTGGTATTAGTTCAAATTTGAGCGAAAACCATGCAAGTATTTCCGAACGGAGGGAGTATATAATTTAGTTGACAAGCGATCGATGTCTCTCTTTCATGCCACCTCCATAGCTGGTTTGCTTTTTTCTCCTTTTCTTTTCTAGACATAAAGGAGAGCCACATGTATTTTGTCCAGTAACCAATATTATCAGTGTGCGAGGGTCAGAGTGTGTGTGGTTTTTACCTCTGTCCAGAGTCTGGACCGGTTTCAGCTTTGTCTATAAAGCTGGGCATGGGCCTTTCATCTTGAACCAAATATAGTTTCTGATCAAAGAAGCACTTGCATTTATCTCTCTTCTAGATTAAATGATATATTTTTGTGTACGTTTCTTGTGAGATATATATTGTTCTGCTGAAAAAGCAATGTTCCATGGGGGAAAGTTGTTTTGGCTTTCGAGCTCATGTGTACCCGAATGAAGAGTAAAATTAAAAAATTAGAAAAAAAGAATCTTTTTTGACAACAAACATGTTGGTGCGTTCTAATTGCGTACAATTTTCAAGAAGTATTGGTGCTCTAATAAATGAAAACAAAATCAGCGCTCTGAAAAGGCTACTTTAAAGCTTTTTAGAGTACTTTTTTCATATAGATATCATTACTGCTCTTTTTCATTACATGTTGTTAGAAGACAGTACATGTTTGTTGCTAATTTTTTTTTCGAATTTACTATTCATCTGGATTCACATGAGCTCGAGCTCCATTTTGTATATCCGTGTTCCACGACATTCATCTAGTATGGCATTTACTTTAGATCACATCATAGTTTTTTTTCATTTACCTCACAAAGAAATATCTAGAGCAATACCGTAAAGTTTTCAGATTAGTACTGAGGTATTAGCTAGTGCAAAAATAAAATTTTAACATACTTCCGTAAGCAAAAAATGTAGGTTGACCAAATCTTCATGATCTTGAAACCTCGGCAAAAGAAATATCAGTTTCTTTATGGGTCTGAGCCATGTGATGTGCGTGATACGAGTTTAAGTATATTTTTGTAAATTAAAAGCATTTACAGACCATTTAACTTCACCCCTATGTGTAGTGATCGAGTATTTGCCAGCCTTACCAGGTGTATTCCTCTCTCTCTGTGTGTGTGTGTGTGTGTGTGTGTGTGTGTGTGTGTGTGTGTGTGTGTGTGTGTGTGTGTGTGTGTAGTCATATTCTTTGAATGAACCGAGACTAGCTCTAAGGTGATCACTGTATGTGTGTGTAAACAATCATATTCTGTGAATTAATCGAGACTAGCTCTAAACGAACACTGACCTACCATGCATATCGTTGTGTTTCTTAACTCAATCCTTCCCAGCTTCCTCTCAAAAAAAGAAATCCTTCCCAACTTCCTCCCAAAAAAAGAAATACTTCCCAGCTTTCCATTTGTTGGGACAACAATTTTGTTTGGAACTATCTTGTTTATTTGGCCAACAAGGTCAGTTATTCTGAACCTTTGAGCTTCCTTTTTCCACAAGTATTATATCAGTCGAACTGACATGTAATATTTCGTACTTTCTTGTTGAAACTAGATTAATTACCAGGAATATTTGAAGCTCAAGACCAGAGTTGAATTTCTTCAAAGTTCACAAAGGTAGTCTTCAGAGATGGGGGTGAACAGTTACTTTCCCGCATATATAATATGGCTTGCAGTGTTCTGATATTGGTTCTCGTTCTCATACGTAGAAATATTCTCGGTGAGGATCTGGGCCCACTTAGCATGAAGGAGCTTGACCAGATAGAGAACCAAATAGATGCATCCCTCAAGCATATCAGGTCAAAAAAGGTAGAGAACTTAGACTCTCATGTCACATGAGCTAACGTTCACCAAGTTCAGATGTTTTTCATCGAATGCTTCATTTTAAGCAAAACATAAAAACAAAATTGAAGGAAACTCTCCCTCCGTGGGAAGACCCTTCTAGCTTAATGGCAATTGGGCTATGGTTCCACTCAAGCCACATGGGTTCTTGGGAACATCATAGAAATTACTGTAAAAATTGTTCAGTCCAAGTCTTGATCTTCTGTGCTCATGAGATATTAATACATTGTTCAATATTTTTAGTATATATGTGATATGTGTCGTGCATGACTGCAGAATCAGGTACTACTCGATCAGCTATTTGAACTGAAAAGTAAGGTAAGCATGAAACTCGGATTATCTCGATGCCACATTTTGCATCATTTTCTGGTCCAGTTCTTTTGCATCCTTCTTCGGTTGATAATGTTTCTTTAATAACTGCCTAAAATGATGTTCTGCAGGAGCAAGAATTGCAGGATGAAAACAATGACTTGAGGAAGAAGGTAATATCACTGAGGTTACAGTATTTTTTTTTTGCGGGGGTACTGGTCGTAACAACACCAATTTCCCTGTCAATGCTTGATTAAAAATTTAAACAAGACAACATAAAAGTACATTTATCTTAAGGGGATTCTTTCACTAAAATGTAGCTAATAAGAATCTGATGACTGATTTCTTGTACGTGTCAGTTGCAAGATACCACCAGCTGCTGCGGAGAGAATGCGGTCCATATGTCCTGGCAAGACGGAGGGCAGTGTAGCTCCAGAGTACTACATCCGGAGCATGATACCTCCATGCAAATTGGGTATGTTTTTGTACATGTCAATCAGTGAAAAGCTGGTAAATCTCACCCACAAAATAAAGAAGCTGGTAAATCTATCATAGACCACATCAGTTACCAACCACGGCCTATTTTTTCGAAAAAATTAAACAATAAATCATACGCACCGGTCCAAAGTTTAAATAGA
>NC_057804.1:507146826-507154569 GCF_018294505.1 Triticum aestivum
AGCTGAACAACAGAGATCACGTGGCTTGTGAGCGCCCTGGTGGAGGATCGTCTGCAGGTTGGATATGATTAACTGATGTGGCGCTGCGTCGTGTGTACTGTAGCTAATGTATTTGTACTTCGGTGACAATTGTTATATTTTTTTTTGTGTACTGGAGTTGTGGTGATGAGCACCACATGTATCTACTGAAATTATGTGTGTGCTAAGCTGCGTGGTACGCTGACGGACCAAAAGTTTGACAGCTTGTGCGGTGTGCTGAGGTCGCTGTTGTTCTTTGACCCTAATAGCTTATACGGAGTAGCTGGCTATCGATCCCCAGGGTGAAAGTCCTGTCGAACGTTTCCGTTCCCAGGGGAATCACCTTTTACAGTACATCAAAGTAATAAGAGCCATCCATTTTATCCATTGAACGGACAAGATTAACTAATACTACAGCTCAATTTGTGGAGTATTTTTTTTGACTAAAACCACTTCTGCTTCGGTACACCCCCTAAACACAAGGACGGCTCAGATTAACTGATACCTCTTCATAAGTAAAGGCATGATAGTCATAATTTATAAACTCTTCATGTATATGCTATTTTTTTTTACAAACACGTATACACTGTACATGAACGGACGTGCACACCCTGCCGCGGGCTGGCCCATTCAGCCTTCTTTTTTTATGAAACCGCAAAAAATAGAAGTTTAAATAGATTTGTGTCCCCCCTGTGAAGGTATCCTCAGGCCTACATGGATCAGCTGAACAACAGAGATCATGTGGCTTGTGAGGGCATCTCCAGCCGCGCCCCCAAGAAGGCCTCCTCAGGCTTTTTTTCGCGCCGGCGCTGAAAAAACGGCCCAGTCGCGTCCCCAGGAGCCCGATTTTCACCGGCTTGGGCCGAAAACAGCGCCGGCGGACCCAGCCCGAACCCGGCGCGCTGGGGGGCGCCCGGGGGCACCGGGCGAACTGTTTTGGCGCGAAAAAGCCGCGGGTCCGCCGCGTCAGCGACACGGCTCTCTTCTCGGCCCTTCGTCGTCCTCATCGCCTCGTTTCCCGAGGCGAATCAATGCCAAAGCTGCCGCGCTGCCGCGCCGGTCAGCCTGCACCATTGATGCCTCACGGGCGGCGCAGTGAAGACCGGACGACGCGCGTCCCTCGCCCTCCCTCGCCCGCCACGCGTACACACGGTGACACGCGCGCCTTGGCCTATATATGAAGTGCCCCGGCGCACTCGGCGACTCACACTCTCCCGCCGCCGTCGTTTCCTCCCTCTCCTCTCCTCTCTTTCGCCGTCCCTAGTTCACACCCATGGCCGAGCGCTTCCCAGGCGACGGCGCGGCGGCGAACGGCTTCAGCCGCCGCCATCTTCACGAAGACGAGGCTCGCCTCCTTTACGAGGCCGAGTACCCGGTCCCGCCGGACATGCGGGTGCCCGGGACGTGGAGGATCAGCGCGGGCGGTGTGCCGGTGCCCCCGGTACCGACCGGTGTGGCGCGGCGTGCGGAGATCGCATGCATCCGCTCGAACCTGCCGCGTGCGGCGAGGGAGGCGCCACGGTACGCCCCCGACAGCCCGCTCTGGGAACCTTACTTCCGCCGCCGTCAGGCCGAGCAGCTCGAGGCCACCAACTGCGTCGTGCCCTCTGGCAGGCTCAACGCCGCAGGCCGGCGTCTGTGGTGGGGCGTGCCCGGGCGCATGTTGGAGGCCGTCCTCGAGTACATCGAGGGCGGCAACATGCCGCGCCTGGAGTACCCCGCTCCCCCTTCCTTCTCACGCCACCGGGGAAGCTCCTGGACCCCGAGGCGCATGGAGACCGGGGGGTCCTCCTCCTCGTCCGGCGGCTCGCCCTGCCTCCGCCCTGTCAAGCCGGAGCCCCAAGACACGCCGGTCAGCACGCGCACCCGCAGCTCCGGCGGCGCACCCGCAACCGACCGCTTCGTCCTTGCCGAGCCCAAGCCAGAGCCTGTCCTCCCCGCGGAGTACGAGGAGATAGCCCGGCGCGGCTTCTCCGACGAGGACGCCATGCGGTGGGCGCGGGACGACTACCTCTGCGACGAGATGGTCCGGCAGCGCCGGGCCCTGGAGGAGATCGCCGCCCGCAAGCGTGGGCGCGAGGACGAGCACGGCGTCGTGGTCCTCGACAGCGACGACGACGACGACGCCCCCGAACCGTCCAACCCGCCGCGCCAACCGGGGGAGGGATGCAGCAGGGACGGCGGAGGCGGCGACGACGACGACGACGGCGGTGACTACACGCGGTTCTACCGCCTCCTCGACATGTAGAACCGCGTGGGCGGGCGGCGAGGGAGACGGCGGGGTAGCCCGCGGTAGTTTTTTTGCTTTTTTGTAAAATATGTTTAAGTTTGAATGAACTCGCCGATGTTTGCGTTAAATTTGAGTCGTTTTTGCGCCGTGTTTGACTTTTTTGATTAACCGTGGGTTTAGCGCCGGTGCACCCCCAGGGGGCGCTTTTTTGCCTCTCCTGGGGGGCCAACGGCTGGAGATGCCGTGAGCGCCCTGGTGGAGGATCGTCTGCAGGTTGGATATGATTAACTGATGTGGCGCTGCGTCGTGTGTACTGTAGCTAATGTATTTGTACTTCGGTGACAATTGTTATATTTTTTTTGTGTACTGGAGTTGTGGTGATGAGCACCACATGTATCTACTGAAATTATGTGTGTGCTAAGCTGCGTGGTACGCTGACGGACCAAAAGTTTGACAGCTTGTGCGATGTGCTGAGGTCGCTGTTGTTCTTTGACCCTAATAGCTTATACGGAGTAGCTGGCTATCGATCCCCAGGGTGAAAGTCCTGTCGAACGTTTCCGTTCCCAGGGGAATCACCTTTTACAGTACATCAAAGTAATAAGAGCCATCCATTTTATCCATTGATCGGACAAGATTAACTAATACTACAGCTCAATTTGTGGAGTATTTTTTTTACTAAAACCACTTCTGCTTCGGTACACCCCCTAAACACAAGGACGGCTCAGATTAACCGATACCTATTCATAAGTAAAGGCATGATAGTCATAATTTATAAACTCTTCACGTATATGCTGTTTTTTTTACAAACACGTATACACTGTACACACACCCTGCCGCGGGCTGGCCCATTCAGCCTTCTTTTTTTATGAAACCGCAGAAAATAGTGCATCCTGCAGGATTCGAACCTAGGTCATCCAGGAATTAGCACACCCGCACTAACCAACTCGGCAACGGGAGGTCACTTGTTGTTTATATTTTCTAATGCTTAAAATAGGACACTGGAAGAGCGGAACATTTTCTGTTTGGTATTTTCTTTTTGTTTTTTGTTTCTTAAATGCGTGAAGTTTTTATAATTAGTGATTTCTTTTTTCAAAAATGACGACAAAATTTCAAATTCTTGAATTTTTTTTCCAAACCAGTGAACTTTTTTTTCCCTAAAATTGATCAGTTCTCTTCTCAAACTCATGAACTATTTCGCAAATTGGCAATTTGTTTTTGAAAATTGTTGAACTTTTTTATAAAATTGACGAACTTTGTTTCTAAATCAATGTTTTTTTTCAAATTTGTGATTTTTTTCCCAAATCAATGAACTTTCCTTCAAAATCGATAAACTTATTTTGATTTTTTGATGAACTTTTTTCAAAATCCATAAAAGAAAAGAAAAACAAAATAATATAAAAACCCATGTAAAACCGAAGAAAAAACCACCCTGGTTGAAAAGGAAACCCAGAGTCTTTTTTTGAGTGTTATATTTGATGCACTACAAAAGATGGAAAAAGAAAAACTTAGACCATGATCAACAGAGGTGTTCGAGTAGGCGAGATGGCTCCATATAAGAGCACGTCGTTTCCCGACATGCCCGACAATGGAGGGTGCACCCGGATGGGCATGCCCATGGTAGGCAACCATGCTAGGTTTAACAATTTCTGACACCATATGTAAGTTGCGACATGTTCGACCATTTTATCGGTCTTCTTTTACTAAGAAAACTCCAGAAAATGCAGAACTTGTCAAAAACCAAATCAACTTGGCATGGTGCCCTGAATTGTTCAAAAAAGGCCATGGGAAAAATTAGGTCCATTACTTCTTCTTTTTTGCTGGGGAAATTGGGGCCATTTCAAAGATATTGAAAAATAATGTGCTCTCAGAAGAACCATTCTGACCTTACCGAATAATCTTCGTTAAACATGGTGTTTTTTGGACATCCTTGAAATGACCCCAACTAATAAGTACAAAGGGATAAAATTGAAAACCGTAAGTATTTTTTAAAATCATTTAATAAAAAAATAGAAAAAATAATTTGGAACCATTAGTTTAAAAAGTTAGTTAAAACATGTATTTTGGTATTAAAAAAAGAGAAAAGTGAATTAGTAAAATAAGAAATGAAATGAAAAAGATAGAAAATAAAATAGAACGCTTAGGCCTTGGCCTAACTAGGCGACGACATTGCTGTCGTCGGGCGCGTGTGGGCCCGGTCCAAGAGCTCACAAATTTTAAAAAAGTTCATCAATTTTTTTACAAAATATTCATGGATCTAAAAAATTTCAAAAAAAAGTTCACTAAGGAAATTTGCCAAAAGGTTTTCTCGGTTTTGGGAACCTTGGCTTCCCAGCCATTTTTTCCAGCTTTGGGACATTCTCGAAGGTCGTGAACTGTGTTTTTTCTTTTTCTCCTTTTATATTCTCCCTTGTTCATTTTTTGTCTTCTTTGACTTTTCTTTTATTCTGTTTATTGTTTCTATTTCTCATAAATTAAAAAATTCGGAATTCAATTTTTTTTCATATTCTTCTGGAATTCCAAATTCGTTACTGTTTTTTTTAAAAATGTACATGTTTAAAATTTTGTTATTTTATAAAAAAAAACTGTTTGTGTTTTGACATTCTGAGCATGTTTGAAAGGCATGAACATTTTTTTTGAAATTTATGCACAATTTTAGAAAACAAGTATTAGTCTTTTATGAACAAAATAGGAAAACTAGAAACCGTAACAAAAACCGTGCAAAAAAACATAAACCAAAGAGTGAAGGTGCTGTGTTTTTTTTCTTGGCGTTGTGTCTCTCAAACAAGAAGAAGAAAACAAGGTTAGTAAGCATATCAGATGTGCTAGCCCAGATGGTTTGTGCGGTTACATGTACTGCGTGAGTGCTGTAGTTCGAAAGCTAAATGGGCTGAGCCCATGTGGGAGGGCTGTTCGCCGGGTATTATACGAACCTACAATGTATACGTAGAAAAGTGAGTACAATTTGTGAAAAGTCAGGGTAGTATTTTCTGTTGGAGGGTAAAATCGGAATAATAACAGCATAAAAACTCTGAAATTCGTAGGGACAAAAACAGATCAGGCCTAATGCATCCTTCGTAATTCCTCCATTCTCAAAAATCGTTCGGTCTCTCGCCTTTTCCTTAAACACATCGTCGTCACCACGTGAACATGAGCTGCAGTCGCTCGAGAGCTCACCGGCCGAGCGCACGGTGCGTGCAGCCGTGATGGGGCTGGAGGCTGCGCGTGAGCTTCTCCGCGATCGCCAACCTGCCATGCTAGCTCATGGGCTTCCCGGGCCATCACAGCCTCGCTCGAGGTGGTACGTGACTACGTGTAGCGCCGCTCTTTTTTTTTTTTGAACAGAAGGATTTCATTAGTATGGCATTAAGCACACTTTACAAATAGCAGCTCGAGTGGCTGAGCACTCATTGCTGATAGCTCATTACAGGTAGGACATCCTTCCAAATTAGTACCTAAACCTTGATCTGAATGTAGGCAAGTAGAGCTAAAAGGTTTATCTTGCACTTTGACAGCAAGTCTAGCCTGATGGTGTGCCTTGAAATTCAGACTTCTGTGCACTTTGAGTATTCTATATGGATGAAATGAAGGCGTGGTCTGGATAGCAGCTAAGATTGGCCGGATAGCCCACGGACCTGCTTTAGTAATATCAGGTTGTACAACCGCTGAGGCAAGCACTTCAGAGTCTGTCAAAAACTTCGGATCCTGCACATGTAGTTGAGCTGCAATCTTCACCGCCAACAACAGTCCATAAGCTTCTGCCTGCAAAGCTGATGCTACTGGTGGCGACACAGCAGAGATGTATAGATGGTCGGTATGTTGCCCGTTAATTTGTAGAAAAACACCTATACCCGCCTTTGCTACAGCTTGTCCTGACTCCAACGACCAAGCTGCATCTGAGTATATTTGTGTACCTGAGAAATCTATTGTAGACTGAGAAGTAAGAACAGTAGAAAGCTTTAGCTGTTCTGGTTGACCGTGATGTCCCTTCCAAGTTGAATCATGAACACGTAACTCCTTCATCAGTGAAGTGTCTGTGTCCTGCATAACAGCATTGTACACAACAAAAACTTGCTCTGGCTTAATGTTCTTGCGATTAAATAAATAGTCATTTCTCACTTTCCATAAACACCAGAGAAAAAAGTATAGAGATTAATAATTGAAATGTGAGGGTGATTGAAAGAAAGCAAAAAATGTATCATATCGGGTATAGTTTGATGTGTGGCAGCTAACATTTCAGTTCTGATGTATCAAGGATGTGAAAACCAAGCCGCTTTGGAGAAGTGAGCGCCGCTCTTAATTTGATTGTCGTGCGGAGGATGAGAGTTGGAGCATGGCGTGGGCGGCAAGGAGGCCGTGAGTCCTTCGATGTCGTTGCCGGTTGTAACAAACACTGCACCGCACAGTTCCTGTCGTACCTTGGTACGAGAAACATACGTAACAGCAGCCTAGATGAGCCATCGGAGACATAACTTTATGACAAAAATGGAGAACACGTCGTAGCTGCTAAAGCACACGGCCGTGGAGACGAGGTCACCTGTCCTTAGGCACGACGGGAGGCCAGGTATGCGGCGAGCGTGCAGCGGCGGGCTAGCGCAGGCGGGGCGGGTAGGCGCCATCGGGACTAAAAGAACAAATCCACATTACCAATTTGTCCCCAAGCTAAATTCTAAGTCAACCTATATTAACCGTTGGATCAGTTTAATACGACCCATCAAATTAGGTAGTATGAGATAAAGCGAATGTCTGGCTATAAAGCGAATGTTTGGCTACTTGTTCGATGGTTCACCAAGATCCAAGGCGAACCCCTGATCTTTTTTTAGGTGAAGGCGAACCCCTGATAGGCCCATATGCCCAGTTAACTATTTTCTTCTTTGTATAGGTAATTGCCCGTGCGTTACAACGCGGACCTACCTGTCCTAATGGTTTAACACCACTAGTAGAAAATGGGGCATACGTTCGGGCTAGATAAGCCCATTAGTCCCGGTTCGGTCACGAACCGGTGCCGGGCCTCGTGGGGCCATTGGTCCTGGTTCGTCTTGCCCCTTTGGTCCTGGTTGGTGGCACGAACCGGGACCAATGAGCCTCGCTCCTGGCCCACCATCACTGGTCCCGATTGGTGGCCTGAGCCGGGACTAAAGGGAGGTCTTTATGACTGGGTCAAGCCACGAACCGGTACCAATGAACCAGCCAGTGGAGAGGGCTTTTGTGTGTAAAACATTAAAGGCAAAAAGAATTTTCATAAAATAAATAAAAAAAGCAATAAAAGAAAATAAAATAAATAAGTACAAACAGAAAAAACTTTAATAAATAAGTAGAAACAAAATAAACTTTAATAAAGTAAAAGAAATGAACTATAATAAAATAAATAAAAATAGCAACAGTAAGTAGAAACAAAATAAAATAAATAAAGCAAAAAAGAAAGAATTTTCATAAAATAAATAAAGAAGCAAAAAAGAAAAGAAAATAAATAAGTAGACAAAATAAACTTTAATAAA
>NC_057804.1:507155127-507161482 GCF_018294505.1 Triticum aestivum
ATAGCAAGAAAAAGAATCACTCAAATATCTATTTTTATAGTAAAGCTATTCAAAAACTAGTGATTCACACAAATTTCCAAAAATTCAAATTTAAATTATTCAAATTAGAAAACAAATGGCACTGACAAAAAGTTTATAATTTTTATTACCTAAAAGCAAAAATAATCACTGAAAAACTAGTAAGTATTTTGCTGTAAGTAGAAACAAAAAAAATAAACAAAAAAAAATAAAAAAACGTGCCACCTAAAGGGCCACCATGGCCTGAATATGACTAGAAACCCAACAATGGGCCAGGATTCAGGCCCGCAGTAGACCTAGTAGGCCCATATGCACATAGTGACAGATTTAGCCCGAAAGCCTGCAGTTGAGAGGAGCTCGAGAGGGTTGGCGCGGCAGCGCTTATAAACCACTCTCGAGCTCTCTCAACTAGCGAGGTGGGACTAAACTTTGGCCGCGACGCAGGCAGCACAGGTCCTTTGGTCCCGGTTGGTGCCACCAACCGGGACTAAAGGGGGGCATTGGTACCTGTTGGTGCCACGAACCGGTACCAATGCCTCCCCTTTAGTCCTGATTGGTGCCACCAACCGGGACCAAAGACCTCTGCTTCCCACCCTTTGGGCTGCTGAAAAGAGACCTTTGGTCCCGGTTAGTGGCAACAACCGGGACTAATGGGGGGTATTGGTCCCAGTTGGTGCCACGAACCGGGACCAAAGCCTTTGCTATATAAGTAGCACTTAGGAAAATTTCAGAACCGCCCATCCCCACTTTAATCTCTCCTCCTCCTCTCCCCCGGCGGCGGCGAATCTATCCATGACGCCGGCAGGCTGCCTGAGCTAGCCCTCGCCACGCCCTGCCCCCGACGACGCCGCTCGTCGCGCCCCTCTGCCCTGACCTGACGCGCCCACGCGCACCCTGCCCCGTACGCCTCCTCGTCGCCCGTCGCCGCGCCCCTGCCCCGCCATCACCGTCACCGTGCCCTGCTTCCTCGTCGCCATCGCCATGCCCCGCCTCCTCGTCGCCGCCCCCAGCAGAGTGAGCTCGCGCCGCCCCAGTGAGCTCATTCTCCTCATCGCCGGCCGCCCTCTGTAGATGGATGATGATAATTTTGTCTTTATATTTTATTTAGAGTTCATTTTGATGTTCATTGTGATGAATTTTGCTAAGTTTAGATGCATTTTCCTAATTAAGTTTAGATGTGTCGTTATATTTATTTAGATGTGTAGTTAATTTAGATGTTGTAATTAGTTCATAAAAATTGTGCACTTTTGAATAGAAACTTCATTTTTTCATATGTACGAAAATGTATAGTGAAAACGAAAACAAACATATGAGAAAAAACAAAGGAAAAATGAAGAAGGAAAAGAAAACCACCCGGCCCGGCCACCACTACATTTTCATAAAGTGTTTCCACCGAGTCCACGTCACACCGAGCACCCGCGCAAAGCAAGTCTTTTTTCTAAGGTAGTTTTTTTGTTAAAGTGAGGGGGGACGTCGGACATTACATGAGGGGGGACGTCGGACATGACATGAGGGGGGTTGTCGGAAAAATTAGAAGAGGAAGAAGAAAAAAAAAGAGAAGAAGAAGAAGGAATAGAGGAGTGGAAGATTTCCACTCCTCTATTCCTTCTTCTTCTCCTCTTTTTTTCTTCTTCTCCACTCCTCTATTCCTTCTTCTTCTCCTCTTTTTTTTGTTCTTCTTTTTTATCGGGATTGAGGGTGTCGATTTGTTTTGTAGTAGATGATGATGATGATATATGAAAACTTCGTCAATTTTTTCTGTTGTAATTTTGTTTGATGAATGTTTTCTGCTAAAACTCGTATTAAGTTTGTTGAATGAATGTTTCATGGGAGAGAGGGAGTAAAAACTCATCAGACATGAGGGAGGAGGAGTCCCCCTCCGGTTCCTAACTCTCTCGGGAATTCAACATATATTCAACATGAGGGGGGGCGTCGATACCCCCTCCCCGATAACTTCAACATGAGGGGGCGGGGTCGATATACCCCCTCCCCAAAACATTTTTTCCATGTATGTATGTCGTCGTTGTCGATATACCTCCTCCTTTACCAAGTTAAAAGAGCGTTGTCTTCGAGGCCACCCCGAACCCTTTAAGCGTTGCTGAGGCCACCCCAAACCCTATTGAAGCATCGAGGCCATTAATTAATATAATTCCTTGCTGTGAATAGCTATAGCTAGGTCTACGTTTGCCACTAATATATCCAACTGTCATGTTTGTATAATAATTGCCATGTTGTAATATTTGCAGAAACTATGGAGCACGGCCGAGACGAGGAAGAAGAACGGGTGTGCAAGAAGGAGTCCGTGATGACGGCTCCGGTGACCGAACAGAGTCCGGCCAGGTATATATATTAATTAAGCCTATGCTGGCTATAGCTAATTGATGCATTCATTGTTTTGGTATCTACACATATTAACTCTCGTCTTTGTTCTTATTTCTAGCCCTTCGAATCGAGCACAACTTCGGTAAAGAGACGAGGCCCGAAGAAAAAAGTTGCGATCAGATGAAAGGTGCACGATCACAGCAATCGCGTGCGATGGCCAACCGACTGAATCCCTTCGGACCAAGGAGGCATTTACTGCTCAGTACGGGGTTCTCGTTAGGGACATGATCCCGATCATCATAGAGCTATGGAATTAGCCTAAGGATGAAGGTCTTAGAGTTTCTTTTGTCGAAGATAGATAGAAAGCTGATCTTTGGAAAGCGCTGAAGGTAAATTTCACCCTACCGAAAGAGGAGGATCCGAAGAATCCAGTTATAGAGCCATTGATCACGTCCTTTGCTCTGAAGAAGATGACATATCTATTCAGGAAGTGGAAGAATGACCTGAAAGCAAAGTTTGTCGACAAAGAAAAGACACCAAAATTCGTTGACCGGTACGAGAAGCTCAGAGATCAATGGGAAGCATTTGTGGCCAACAAGACATCAGAGAGGAGTAAGAAGATGTCAGCGATAAACAAGATAAATGCTACGAAGAAGGAGCATCACCATCGCACGGGGTCAGGTGGCTACCTCAAAGCCCGACCATTATGGGCCAAGGTTGAGAACGACCTGCTTGATAAAGGGGTCGAACCAGAGACATTGAACTGGCCAAACCGTTGCCGGACTTGGTTCTTCGGGGTTGGCGGAACCTTGGACCCTGTAATAGGGAAGTGCGTTTGGATGAGGGAGCAACTGCGAATACCCCTCACGAAGCCTCAACAGTATATTAACGCAGTGCAGGAAGGGACATTCATTCCAGACAGAGAGAAGGACAAGCTCACAATGGCCCTCGGGTATCCTGAGCACCCTGGACGGACATGAGGCACGCCAGGCTCCGTTTCGTGGAAGGATGGGTTTCCGAACGCATGCGGTTACAAATGCCAAGAGAGGAGGAGAAAGGTGGAGCAGAGCGAACTGCAGGAGCTGCACACGAGGGTACATAAGCTAGAGGAACGAGATGCAGTTTGAAGCAAGCGACCCGCCGAAGCTACCCCCAAAGCTACCCCGCCATCTCAGCGGAGAAGCAGCATGGCTTCCACCGAGCAGCGTCAGCTAGAGCCTGTCTTCACGGCTCCTGCTAGCTACCCCGTGGATGCTACCACGGAGTCTCAACATTGCCACCTTATGACTCAATGGCAGAAGTACAACGTCAAGGCGGCTGTCGGCTCTGTTCAACCTCCTGAACCCGGCACAACTTTTCACTGACGTCCAATTCCAGAAGGATATGCTAGGGTGACAATGGAAGAAATAACGGAGGGATTTGAGGGGCTCGTGCTTGACCACCCTACCGATGAAGGGGAGACTCGGCTGGGTTCTGCTTTGAAGACTCCATGCCTATGGAGGAAGGAGCTCATCAACCTTCCGAACTGGACGCCTCCCCTCCTCCTTCTCCTCCTCCTCCGGCGAGTCAGGGCACTCTGCCTCCTCCTCCGCCTGCTCCTCCGGCGAGTGATCAGGGCACTCCGCCTCCTTCTCCGGCGCGTGGCGGCACTCCGCCTTCTCCTCCGCCTGCTCCTCCGGCGAGTGATCAGGGCACTCCGCCTCCTTCTCCGGCGCGTGGCGGCACTCCGCCTCCTTCTCGGCCAGCACCAGCGCACCCGACCAGCCAGCCTCGTCCTTCTCTGCCTCGTCAGCAAGGGCAAAAGAGACCCACCACTACTCCGACTGCTCCGGCGCGTCACAGTCCTTCTCCTCCGCCTTGTAAGCAAGTAAAGAAGAAAGCCGCAGCCGCTCGGCCTGCTCCGACATCTAGCAGTACAGGCAGGAGGCAATACTGATTCGGTCCATCTCTCAAGACTCTAGAGAAGTTACCATACGATATGACCGAGAAGGAAAACGAGGAGATCTGTCAAGCCTAAGTGAGGGACTACTTCGCAACATAAAGAGATAAGAGACATCCACCTCCAGAGGAGAAGTTAGATCCTGTGAAAGCGAAGCGCACTTCGGATGCCCTGCAGCGACCACCACCGTCTCCACCGCAAACCAACTATGAGCACATTACTGAAAAGACATATAGAGAAGCGAAGCGGTCGGGAAGTACTTGCAGTGACAAAAGGTTACAAGAACAAAGAACTGGAAAAAAAATTCCCCAGCTCGGCGAACAAGCGAACCAATCGTGCCCCCCGCTCAAGGTGTCTAGCGATATCGTCGCTAATCATCCGGGGGTCTTGCCCGGTACCAATCCTGGAGATTACGATGATGCACATTTTGATATAATGGAGGTGGACAAATTCAAATACGAGTACGGGAAGCCTCTCGTCAAACATGGAACTACTCTAACAACGATGATGTGAAGATTCCATGATTGGTACATGGAAACCTGCAGAAAGGCGCAGTCAGCTGGGAATAAAATCGATACTTTGACGCTGAAAGTTAAAGAGGATCGACATGACCTCGTTGGAATTGAGGAGTTGTCTGTTCCATTTGAGGAGTTCTTCCAGTTTTTCAATCTAAAGGCCCTCGATAAATTAACGGTCACTTTCTACTGTCTGTAAGTACTACTTCTGTCATTAAGTATTTATATATAGCTCAGCTCTTTCATTGCATGTATATATAGTTATCCTCACTATATTATGCAGATTGAAGATCGTCGAATGCAGGAAAGCCGAAATGTATGATATTGGGTTCATTAACACAAATCTCATAGATGAATTTATGGTTAAATTTCATGCCAAAGAAACCGAGCAGAACTTGCTACGATCGTTGGTAATAAATCAAAACAAAGATACAATACTCTTTCCTTACAACTTCAAGTGAGTGTTACTGTCTTGTGCATATTCGGTTTTCCTTAATTATTACTCGAGGTTATAGTAATTAATGTAACTGATGAGTTATATGCATGCGTGCGCAGTTTCCACTATATTCTCCTAAAGATTAAGCTTGAGCATGGACTAGTAAACATCTTAGACTCGAGACGAAAAGATCGCAAGGAATATGCGGACATGTCTAAAATGCTCGAGAAGTAAGTTGAATCGATCATTATCGCACCATATCGGCAACTTTGTTCATTTCATGATATCAAGTAATTGTTTTCTTTGTCTCGCAGTGCTTGGAAAGTATTCACCGCACAAGTTTCGGGACTGCCGCGGGATCTGTGATGGAAATTCCCAAAAGTAAGTACTACTAGCTAGCTAGTTCCGCGCAATTCTCGTTGGTTCTAGCTACTTTCATCAATGCCATTTATAATGCTTCATTATCAGTTTGATTGACCTCTATTTCTCTTAAAGTGCTTGTGACAGGAACCCGGGAATAATTGCTGTGGATACTACGTCTGCGAGTTCATCTACAACGCGACGGTCAAGAATAGGCGGGGCTACTATAAAAGACAATATGAAGAGCGTAAGCAAAAATATTCACAAGTTTATTTTATTACCATCATTTCTGTTAAGTTTCATTCATATATATGTATTGACCCCCTTATTCAAATTAGATATGGGAGATGCGGAATGAACTCCTACCACAAGATCGCATGTGAGCAATTCAAGAGGAATTGGCTGGATTCTTTCTTGACCATGTCATCAATAAAGCCAGAGAATACCACCATGCATGTGGAAGTTGAGTTCATATGTTAGGGTATTGTAAGAGATCTTACACACTGTATATATATATGTAACCAGTACCATCGGTAAGATATACGAAAACTTGTTGTTCGACCAATCTCTCGGAGAGAAGGAGAGGTCGATCACTTCTCTCTATATATGTTCATGACGATCTTCTGTACTTAATAGTTTTCTTCATTTGCTTACTAGCTAGCTAGCGTGTCGAGTCCTCTCTATACGTAGCATCGACCAAGCACGGAGATAAGAGAGGACACTTCTCCCTATTAGCTAGCTAACACAATATATGAAACCCCTAAA
>NC_057804.1:507161790-507164304 GCF_018294505.1 Triticum aestivum
GTGGAAGCCTTTTGGTCCCGGTTGGTGGCACCAACCGGGACAAAAGGCCCCCCTGCCAGGGCAAGCGGCAGCGGCCACGTGGATCCCCATCTGTCCCGGTTCCTAGGCGAACCGGGACTAAAGGGACAGGGCTTTAGTTACGACCCTTTAGTCCCGGTTCGTGAACCGGGACAAATGGCCCTCACGGACCGGGACGAATGGGGTTTTTTCAACTAGTGCACCAACATCAATCTTGTCTTTTCACCCACTATTTTCATTTCTCGCCTTCCCAATCCAAGCTTTCCACCTGTATCAATGACGCATCCGTCCCACAATCTCTCCATCCACCCCAATCAAACACGCGCTTTAATTTCCTAGGGATGGCAATGCCTCGTATTTGGTTTAGATCATTATTAGGCGTCCAAATAATGCATGTCCCCGAATTACCAAATGATCATATACGCATTATATTTGCCACCACAACCGAGGGAAATAATGTTATGGAAATCGATCCACCGCGGACCACAGTAACATGCAACCCAAGTGCCAATATATCTTTTGAGACATTTATTTTTATTACCCATTTCCTCTAAACAAATAAGAATACAGTATTGCTAAAGTGCATAGATGTGCCCTAGACATACTGATAAGAATAATCAATGTGTCCTTCCATTTATAGTAGAAATATATTCAATGATGTGTGCATAGAAGGCAAGGACCTTTATCCCTTATAAATTATGATCTACTCCACGAGCGCTTAAGATATTCAAATAAAATGTTGGGATGTTGCCTTCAGCTTCACTTATTTTTCATATTCTTTGTAATATAATTTATCCAAAATTATTTTTCAATGGAATCCTATTCATAATCTTATGCAATGAAACAATCAAATTTTTGTACTACAAAATTTGAATAAAGATTGTTAATTTTTTTCATGAACCAAATAGCCATGTTATAGAACTGGTAAATAGTCTGGATTGGTAAAGAAGGACATTCTAGATTAACCATTTCTTACACATTTATGAGTACACTGAAAAGTTCCAACTTCTCACAAAGCCTCATACCAGCCAAGCTCCTCCACTTTCGGACTCACTCCCGATGATGCAGAGGTTATCCCTCTTTTCATATTTCATAAACATAATTACATAGAGATGGTGTTTTTCTTCTCCAAACGCTTGCATTTATTAGAACAAATTATTTAAAGAAATGTCTAAGTCTGGATATGGCCATGTTAAATGCACAAAAGAATGAAATTCGAAACTACTGGGCGGACGAGAGTGCTCGGCCGAATCCCGCATGATGGCTGATTGAACGGTGATATCCACTTTTACTCTACGCATGGACGGCTGGATTTGTAGCATCATGGGAAGATCGTCCATAATCTATCGTGTGTGTAGCAATGTTCAATGAAATATGTTTCTGAATTAAAAAACACAAAAAACTAATCTTTCTGCCGGAGGTGAAGCGTCTTTTCCTGATGATTGCCACCCGAGAGGAGTTTTATACAATTGCAATGAAACAACAATAGATTCTTCACTTTGAAACTAACGAGCTAGTTGTGGTGCAGTTCTAGCAGGTATATGGCAAGTTTCCTTGCTGCAGAAATTCTTAATACAGAGCATTGTGAGTAATTTTCTATTCGCCATGGAGTAATGAACGTCACAATCAGTTGTGTCACAGTATGAGGAGGGAGATCTGGAGGAGTGTAACAGGGAGAAGATTTTTACTGCAACTTCCCAAGCTATTTCCGCATCAGATCCTGGTTCACGACCTCGGACTAATGGCCATGTGCGTTCTCCCAGGCCGAAGGCAGCAACCATTCATGTCTCATAATTTGATCTAAGAATTGTTGGTTTCTCCAGACAGAAGGTACAATCCAGAAAATAAGGAACAAAGATAACTAACAGTCCAAAGGAAGCACTCACCAAACTCAGCAGGACCATGCTGACTTTGTCGTAATGACGACTAGCGCACATCGATGTACTTATGTAATCGGCAACCTCTATCACCTGCAGAAGACATGTATTGATTTGCTCCAACGTCAAAGCCAGCCGCCTCCTTGAGGTCTTCCACTACAGGCCCTTAATGAGCGGTTGCTTCTAGGATGTCGTTGCCGCGCTCAAGCAGTATGTTCCCGAGACATTGTCCATTGTCCACCTCCATGGCAGGATCGACCTGCGTCCGTGCTAAGATCGCAGCGCGAGACCAAAAAATTTGAGAGAGAGGAGTGTAGACGATCGTCGGGAGAAGAATGGAAGTGGTAGATCAGATCGGTGACGATTACAAGGAAATGAGAACGAACAAGGGAGAGGATCGACTACTCTGGCCCGGGAAATTTTGAGGGTAAAGGACCGGGATTGATTACCATAACTTAATTGATTGCATGCTCGTTGTCAAATATAAGATTGATTACCACAAGTCAATTGATTGTGTTACCAAAGATTAAATGGATCTGTCAGATTTAATAGGAAACCAGGAGATGGGAGGAAAATCGGTGGATAATGGTAGATATTGTAAGAGGAGGGATGGAGGAAA
>NC_057804.1:507164579-507193462 GCF_018294505.1 Triticum aestivum
GCATATGACGAAAGGTGGGCCGATGTAAGAGGGGAAACAGTTCTTTTGGGTAGTAGAGATAGAGATAGAGATTTGTCATGGACCTGGAGGAACGAAGATGCATTACAAAAAAAAGACACATCCATGAAATTTTGGGCCGAACGAATTTTTTTCCTGTCATACATATGACACTTCTATGACGATAATTGTGACAAAACCCGGTAGCATCATAGATGTGGTGGGCTCCTACTTCTATGACAAAAATCATGACAAAAAATGGGCTTTTCGTCCTGGGCGGGCCGGAGACGCAGCTGCATGACATTATTTGGGCCGTCCATGACGGAAAAAACCGGGGTAGAAGCGAGGGCGAAGAAAATTTTGGGGAGTTCCCGGTTACGGTGGGCGGTCGGGGGCCGAGCGATGCCCGTTTCTCTCATACACGTACGCGCGTGTGTGCGAGGCGTTGGCTCTAACTGAACCCGAACGAGGCATTGGGCTCTAACTGAACCCGAGCGATTGCACTGCAGACTACGCGTTACTGAACCCGAGCGATCGATCGATGGCTGTTAACTGAACCCGATCAAGCGATTCCTTCGCTACTGCTGCTAACTGAAGCCGATCGATGCTGCCTCTCTGGATGAATAGTGAGCATCACAGGGGGGGGTGGATGAATAGTGAGTGGTGGGAGTGGATGAACAGGACCCGTGGCGTTTCCTCTAGATGAATAGGACCCCGATCGATCGAGCTGATTGGGGCTGGATGAACAGGACCCCGTGGAGGGCTGGATGAATAGGACGACCCCGCGGAGGGCTGCATGAACAGTAGACGGTGGAGGAGTGGATGAACAGTAGCCCATGGAGTGGTGGTTGAACAGGAGCCCATGGAGAGGGGTGGTTGAACAATAGCCGGTGGAGTAGCGCACGGTGGAGGATGGATGAACAGGAGCCCGTGGATGAACAGTCGCAGGTGGAGGCTGGAGGAGGTCGATGGTGGATGAACAGTAGCCCGTGGAGGCCGGAGGAGGTCGACGGTGGAGATGAACAGTATCCCGTGGAGTCCCGTTTTGCGGTACGCCACACCCCTCCCGATGAACAGGACCCCCGTTTTGACCGTAGCGCTCCAACACAAGTCCGTTTCGTCCATTTTGCGGTACGCCACACCCCTCCCGATCAACATGACCCCCATTTCGACCGTAGGAGGTCCGTTTCGTCCGTTTTGCGGTACGCCACACCGCTCCCGATCAATAGGACCCCCGTTTCGACTGCAGGAGGTCTGTTTCCTCCATTTTGCGGTACGCCACACCCCTCCCGCTCAACAGGACCCCCGTTTCGACCATAGGAGGTCCGTTTCCTCCGTTTTGCGGTACGCCACACCCCTCCTAATCAACAGGACCCCGTTTCAAATGTAGGAGGTCTGTTTCCTCCGTTCTGCGGTACGCCATGCCTCGTTTTCATCGCCTGTTCCGTTCAAGCCCTCCCGATGAACACAGCGACACATTCCGTTCCGAGCCAGCCGGTTGGCTCCCCATGAACACGATGACGACACTGTTTCTCCGTTCCGACAAAGCCATGTACATGAGCCCTGGCCGTACGTATGCGCGAGTAGGCGTTCGAGACCCCACCCGTATGTACTCATACGTGGCCGTATTTTCTTTCTTGCACCCTGGCCGTTGTACGTACGTGTACATGCTACGTGCGTGCCTCTACTACGACACGTGTGCGCCTTTACTACGACACATGCGCGCCTCTACATCCACCAGTATGTACTCGCGACCAGAATGACAACACTACGTACGCTTCGACCAGGTGGGTCCCGACTGTTAGGCACTTTCTTGTGTGCTAAGATGTAGCTGGTGGGTCCCAGCAGTCAGGGGGGCAAATTGTTTTTTTGGACGCACTTCCTTGCGTGCGAAGATGTAGCTGGTGGGTCCCAGCAGTCAGGGGGAAACATTTTTTTTGTGAAATACGGTGGCCCATCCGGTGGGTCCCCACTGTCAGGTGGAGGAATAATTATTTTGCGCGTAATAAGGAGACACTTCCTTGCTGCAGCCGTGGACCCAGCTGTCAGCCTCTCCATGTACAGTCCACGTCCGATGGAAGCCATTCCTTGACCACATTGACCACGCCGCGCCGAGAGCACCAAGGCGGTGGACGACGGCAAGGCCTAGGAAGGGGACGACACGGAGCCGGGGAAGACGCGACAGTGGATGCCCACACGTATAGGAGTACGAGGGTTCACTGGTTCGGCAGCGGTGTGAGGCTACCGTCACCGCAGGGCCTGGCCAGCGGTGGGAATAGTAGGGGGCGGTGAGGCCTCCGCGGGAGCACAGCCGGCCACGGGAGGCAGGAGCATGCGACACGACCGGCGCTGCTTTGGGCGGCTGGAGCAAGAAGACCAGAGGTTGAAGAAGCACTACGGCCGTTGGATGGATATCGTACGGTCATTGGAGCTAGAATCATTCACATTGACTAAAGTTAACAAAGGCCCCCGTCCCAGTCAACTTAGTAGGCCCACAAGTCAGCCTCCGACCATGGTGGGTCCCGGCTAGCAGGGGGAGTATTCATTTTTTTGTGTGTAATAAGGAGGCACTTCCGGTGGGTCCGAGCTGACAGCGGGGGAAATGTTTTTTTCGCAAAATACGGTGGCTCGTCCGGTGGGTCCCAGCAGTCTAGGGGGAAACGTTTTTTCGCGAAATAAGGTGGCCCGTCCGGTGGGTCCCTGCTGTCAGGTGGAGGAATAATTATTTTGCGCGTAATACGGAGGCACTTCCGCGGCCGCCTGGACCCAGCTGTTAGCCTCTCCACGTACAGTACTCTTCTGATGGAAGTCGGTCGTTGACCATGTTGACCACGCCACGCTGATAGCACCAGGGCGGTGGACGACGGCGAGGCCTAGGAAGGGTACGACACGGAGCCGGGGAAGACGCAGAAGTGGAAGCCCGCGCGGAGAGGAGTACGAGGGTTCACTGGTTCGGCTGCGGTGTGAGGCTGCCGTCGCCGCAGGTCCTGGCCAGCGGTGGGAGTAGTACGGGGCGGTGAGTCCTCCACGACATCACAGCCGGCCACGAGAGGCAGGAGCACGCGACACGACCGGCACTGTTTTGGGCAGCTGGAGCAAGAAGACCAGAGGTTGAAGAAGCACTACGGCCGTTGGATGGATATCGTACGATCACTGCAGCTAGAATCGTTTATATTGACTAAGTTGACAAAGCCCTTGGTACGCGTCAACTTAGTAGGCCCACAGCTCGGATTTGGCAGAGAACATATAGCCCATTTGTGATTTGTAAGAATGTACAACCCAATTTTTAATTCTAATGGAATTTACTAAAACCCATTTATAGCTTGTTAAAAGTACAGCCCAACTTCTAGCTAGGACAACGATTAATAATTTCAAACAACCGCTCAAAACAGAATTCAAAAAAAAATCCCACATTTTGATGGGATCCGAAATATTTTTATCCGAAATTTCTAGTCAGGTTAAATATAATTTCAAAATAAAGTTGTATTACGTTAAAATCCAACGAAATATTACGCGCGCAACAAGTAATGAAATTAAAATTTTCAAATTCTAAAAATAATATTTTTTTAAACTAATTACATGTTTGGTGCATAGTTACTGCCCAGTTATTATAATTACATCCCATTTGTTATTTCTTAAAGTCCATTTTTTTGTTAAGCGTAATGCATACCTCCTAGGAAAGTTTGCAGCCCAGTGGGGCGGAGAATAACAAGTTGACCCAGATATTGTGTACAACTGTCGGCCCAGTTGCATTGCTGATGTTGAAAAAAGCATGTGTAGTATAGTACAACCTAATATGGTTACTCAGCCCACATTTAGCAACGCCGGAAAGGCCCAAACAAGGCTTCTGTACAACTTTTTGAAGTCACTGAGCTCAATTAATAACTTAAAAAAAAGTTAGATTACAGTGGAACCTAATTAAAAGCTGTCATGAGCAAATAAATAATTCAACGGGTCCCACTTGTGCATGTGTGTGTGTGTGTGTGTGTGTGTGTGAGAGAGAGAGAGAGAGAGAGAGAGAGAGAGATAGAGAGAGACCCATCGGTCGATGCTCATAAATACATCTTTCAGCCATATGCATTGTTGATGCTTAGTAAAAACTTATATAGTTGACACAATCATATAGAACATCATAGCACACTAAACTTGCATACAAAAATTTCACGCAGGCGGCACAATCAGGATGGAAGCAGTGGATCGCTACGGGAAGGGCTATGTTGAAACCAACGAAGTCGTACATAACGGTTCATCGTCTTTATCAATGACGGGGAAATATCTTGAATGTTGTGCAAAGAAAACAGACAGACAACACAATAAGTTCCGCTAGCACATTAAGTTGACGTACAACCCTTTCTAAAAAAAGTTCATGTACAAAATTAGAATAGGTCACAATCAAATGTACTGGCATATCAGTGCTTCACACCCATAGCTCGGATTTAACTAGTACCTGACAAGATTCAGTTGTTACCTCAAATTAGAGCACATCCAGGCAGCCAACCCTGCCTCTTCTCCCAAAGAAGCAGTGGCCTCTTCCACGCGATGGAGTAGGCCCTGTGCCATCCATCATTCCGAGCAACACGGGGAAAGTCTAACATTGACTCCTGTAATGGACGTCGTCGACGGACCCTGGCACCAGCGGCGGCGGCATGACTTCGATTGATGGATTGACCACTTCTTCGACATGGACGAACACTCGATACAGGTACATCCCTAACATGGTCCGCGGCGGCCTTGGTGGCGACGAATAGTACAACCCCGGTTCCTCCACCGGTATCTCAACACCAATCACCTTCGGTATGGTGGACGGCTTCTTCATCCATGCCATAATCGTCAGAGCCCAGTTGTCTGGAGGAACAAACATACTTACGAGCTCACCTCCAAGGTCGTTGATAAGCTCGTTCATGGAATCGCTGTTCCAAGCACGTCGAGGCATGTCGTGGAAGGTAAGCTTTGTTAAAAACTCAAGCTCAGAGGGCACCGAGCCCCATCCTGGGTGCCACCGATCAAAGCTCACCAGCGCGCCATCGCAGAACAAACGCCGGGGAGATTCGAACACATGACTGCAGTCGAAAGTTGTCCGGAACCTGACAAAGAAATCAGACGGTGGCGGACAGACTTCGACGAGCAAGTCACTTATTTGGATGCCATGTGCAATGCCAAGAGCTTTGACAAGGTCGTCTGACGAGACGGGAGGCCATTCGCCGTCGATGGTTACCATCAGCACTTTGCCGGCAAACTCGTCGTCAAGCGCCGCCATGCCACTGTTGAGCGACAACACGTAGCAATCGAAGGCAGGACGGACCTCAGGATCTCCGGCTCGGAGATCCGCGTTGACCGGTGACATGATAGTGAGCTTGAGTACAGGGAGTACAGGAGGGGGATTTGGGGGAACTGGAGTAGGAATCGAGTATCCAAAGGTGGGGGAGGGACGGGAGACTGGGGATGAAAAGGTAGGATGAATTTCGAGCACGCGCCAATATGCTCTCGGCGCGCAAGCGCATGAAAACACCGGTGGCGCCCACATGTCGGCCTAAGAGTCCCGATTCTTTCTTTTTTGGAGAGCCCGACCTTTTTTTTCAGGATCTTTTGAGAGCCCGACCTGAGAGTCATAATTGACCATATTCAACGACACCTCACTGGCCCAAGCAAGTGTACATCATCGAAAAGACACTGAGCTCAAATTATATCACTTGAAAAAGGAGATATACTCTGAACACTAGAGAATGGTGATGCCCTCATTTAGCACACCAGTAGTTCGAGACAATAAATAGTTCGAAACAACGATATATACAACATTCAAACACTGACTATTGACTACTACTGACATAAACAACAAGACATGATAGTTCATAAGAAGTCTTACTACACCACCAAAACGCACCCATCTGCAGCGCTCAGACTCTCGTGATCTAGACGAGAATGACATTCTAAACAGAAGCAACTATTACATAGTATGAGTGACATAGACGAGGATGACCAAATGACAAGGAATATGCATAACAAAAGAAAGAACTACCCATCCAGTACCAGCAGCAAAGACAACAGTCATTCGAAGAGATGATCCAACACCATCATAATTTGTAGCCCCGCTTCAGCGACCAGTGATCCGGAGACACCAGTACTCCACCCTTTCGATGCAACAGCTCAATTACCTATCAACCTGAAGGCTTGAACCACATCACTGCCTGTCGTAATTGAGACATCCAAGGATCAAAATTAATCCGGATGCCTTTGTTATTCTCACCTTCTTTTGGCTGCAGGCTGTATCGTTGACAATCAGGGGAGTTTGCTCCCGAACTCCTAGGGCTCGCCGTGTAGACATAGTTTTCCATAGCAAACAGAGCCTCTCTGCCATCAAGGTCCTTGCCAACGGTGATCTCCTGGTTAATCGGATAATTGAGTCCGAGAAACAGAGAGTGTGAACCAAGGCTGTTTACCCGCCTCCAACTAAAAAATCCTAAAGGCCCCAACAAGCTGGTATGCTGCTCATAGACATAACATCCACTGTTCGAATACTCACGTATTACACGGTGCTTGTATACAGTGGGTTTTTTGCAATATAACTTTTCTGGCTCATGTGTCCGAATGATCATCAGTCTTTTGCCATCGTCTGATCGAGCGAGGAACCATTTGTGCTTCCCTGTTTTTGGCAAAGGTGGTGTGATTACAAAGGGCAGTAACTGTAGGGACACTGCATCATATCAAAAAGGACAGGCATTGTTAATGTAAGATCAGCATTGTTTAGAGTATGAGTAGGATAATGCAAGAAATAGCATTCATATGTCCCTGTTGGAACTTGGAGGAAAATACAGGGAAATGTATACTGGGTTCGAAAATATAGAAGTGCCATGCATGGTTATACTCATGTTATCTCGCAATCGATTCTTGACACGAAACTACCATGTCATGCATGTTATGTAATCATGTTCTGTCCTTGCAAACAAATTCTTCAAGGTAACTAACGGACCATGCATTGTTATATACTCGTGTTCTGTGGGCAAAAAATTTGTGAGGATATTATTCTAGCCATTGATTGCTGAAGGGCGAATATAGGTATGTACACATGGTAAGCATTGCAGGATTTCACTACTTCCAAATATAGAGTTCTCCATATGCACATTTACTTCCCTAATGTATGGTTAGATGAAACCAACAGTGTGGTGCCTGTTTCTACATCATGAAAATGAGGAAACTAACATGGCCATTAATACACACTCATATTTAGTAGTAGTATATAGATTATTGTAAAATAAGGATAATATCCATATATTGCTAACCATTTGATTATTCAGGGTACAAATTGGTTGTAATGATATGGTCACAATCGCATGAATTAACTCATTCCAAATATAGCTGATTTACGGTGTCTCTAATACATTGCCATAGTTCTACTAAAATTCTGCTCAAACAGGGATATGCCAATCATCACAAAAAGTTTAAACAATGTCATGGCGTCATCATTAACATGAGACGAAAACAACTTACACGCGCCGTCCCAGCAATATGTGGTGCCATCTGCTTTGTCGATCGCGTAGATGATGCCATTGTGTTCAATAGCATCACAGAAGTGTGTATCAGCTTTGACAATGATCCACTGCGAGCTCGGTTCTCTCCAGCTAAAGAAGGCACCGGCGTAAAGATAGGCGAGTCCGCGGTCGAACAAGGCAATTAGCTTGAAGTCTGCGTAATTCACAGCAGATTACAATCTTCTGCAAAACAAGGTCCGTCCAACTGACGTGGTAATCTAGATGACTTGGACGGCGATGGTAATACTCTATATAATCCTACGGAGGAAGGATAATCTCATGGGAGGTCTAGAAGTTCATGAGCACCAATTTTTTACTGTCTTCTCTAAAGGCAGCCATCCAGCGGGAGTTCATGCCGACACGGTACATACCCACCAAGAAGTTTCGGGCGATGGTGATCGGATGGATGTCAAGGGAAATGATGTACCTGCAAAGAAGTTTCGTCTAAAGGAGATCAGATTGAAGTCGAGGGGCATCATGTACGCCTCCGTGTCAAGGTGAGCCAATCTCGCAAGACCAGATAGCAGCAAGCAGGGTGTCTTGAAAAGCTTAGTCCTTGCTTCGACGATGGCCGTGTGCATGTCCCTCGAGCATGCAGCCAGCCGCAGGGCACTCAGCATATCCATACATGAACAACAGAGGTCGAGGATGTCCCTGGGGAGATTGCTCCAATCGCGGCTCATATGGATGCTGCACGATTCGCGTTCGGACATGGTGGAGTTTGGAAGGTGGGGGTTTTGGGGGGCTTGATTTATGGGGGAGAAGACTGTCGGTGCTGGAGCGGCTAGCGAGGGAATAGTGGTACTGGAGGAGGCGAGTGAGGCGATGGTGCACGGGGGCACAGTGAGATGGAGACAGAGACAGATAAGGAGATGGAGATGGAGTGGTGCTATGGGAGTGGAGAGGGAGACGAGGCGAGGCGCCAATGTGCTGTATAGCGGCGGTGACAGACTGCACACTGCACAAGGTGAGGCTGACTTTGGTAACCCGAACACGCCGCCTGGACTAGTGTCAGGCACAGGGTGTTGTCACTTCACTGTGAGGACCGAATGAATAGTATTTTGACCATCAAGTGTACCAAAGTTGTACTACTACTAGTAGTAGTAGTAGGAACATGAGTATTCCAGTATTGTATAGCGGAAATAGGTCTCCCGTGCTAGCATGCCTGTTCACTTCATCGTTCAGGTATCATCCATATTGCAAGCAGAATCAAATTCTCGTGCATGCCCAATCAACACCCTGCCGCGATGCATGCAGTGGTCGTCCTGGTGCATCAAGGACAGCATGCAGATCGTTCCACACTTGATAAGAGGAAAAATGGAAAGGTAGAATGCGACAACAGAGGAAGAGAACGCTGACTAATGAGCCTGGGAGGGGATCAAGCAAGAAGTTAATGCTCCACGCCTAAAGGTTTTGGGAAAACCTGATTTTCATAAGGTGACTTATACTCACCTAAACGGAGGGAGTATTCCTTAACCAGAGAATGTTCTGTCTCCCACTCACGCGCTAAAAAAAAAGAAGCTACAACTCATTTTTTTATCTGTTTGCATAGGTCCCACCTATCAGGAAGGATGGGCACGTACACGAACAGGTACGACTCATCAGTCTACCCGCATAGCCTTTTCATTTAGTCTACCTAGCCGTCTAATCAACTGCCTGCACGCCACTTCTCCCATTTACTTCTCCATCGGGAACCGATTCTCCTCGGCTTCTTCACCTCCCCTTCGTCTTCATTTGCATCCAAACCCCACTGGGTTCACATTGCTTTAACCTCTTTAAATAATCATCTACTACTTCAGTTAGACTAGCCATCTAATCCTAATTCTCCAAACCATAGCCCTCCGTTCCAGCGGTTCCAAATGGCGAAAGAGATTGAGATGCAGATTTTTAGCGTCCAGCATGTCCTCGTCGAAGGCTCGATGCACATAGTTGCCACCGTCACCATCCACCCAATGGTTGTTAGGCAGTGGATCAACAATGTATCCAACTCCCTCAAAAAGGTAGAGACGAGGGTCATCAGTCTCGACGCAGAGTACATGGAGCGTGCCCCCGGGAAGATCCAGCGCACCGCCGTCCTTCAGCTGTGCCTCAAAGATGATGTTTTGGTGTACCAAATCATAGACTCGCCCTCCATACCAGGTGAGCTTCATGATTTCTTGTCTCGGGAGGACGTATACTTCTGTGGGGCAGCCATCGAAGGGGACAAATAGAAGCTGGAGGCGTACAACCTTGATTTGAAAAGCATCGCTGACCTACAAACCAGAACCAAAATTCCTGTAGAAGATTGTGATAAACAGACACCATCCCTATTCGACGTAGCAAATTTTGTGCTCGGTACAAATCTTCAGAAGGGTGACAAGACGGTGGCATTAAGGTCGTCTGGATGGGAGAATTATCCCTTGACATACGAGCGGATAAAATATGTTGCCCTCGATGCCCGTGTGAGTTTTGAGATAGCTGCAAGGTCCAAAGAGCTTGTTGCGAAGCCGTCTCCCACGGAGAATGAGAACAAGAAGAAGAAGAAGAAGAAGAAGAAGAAGAAGAAGAAGAAGAAGAAGAAGAAGAAAAGGGAAAAAAGAGACCCCGACCCCGACCCTGACACCCCGACACCCCGGCACGACACCACGACCGCGACCCCTGACCCCCAACACCCTGACACCACACCTCGACCCCAACCCCAATCCCTGACCAACCAACGGAGGGCATTATGGATGGATGAACTATTTCTTCTCTTGTAAAAAAAATTATTCCCTCTCGGTGTATATTGATATAGATGGACTATTTCGATGGTGTGCATGTCTTTGGAACAGAGTAGTAGCATGGGTCCGCTTGACTATAAGGAACTATTTTCCCGCATATATAGCTGTCTCTGCTATTCCTTCCAGTGATCGGTATGCAGTGCATGTGTCCGTAGACATGACAACTTGTCCATGGAAGTTCAACTACGTCGACCATCATGTTTCATCTCGCGATTCCCACGATGCCTCACCAACCCACGGCACCACGCTCCCCGACGTGCGCCTCACCCCTATCGGCCGCACCGCCCCTCTGCCTTTGTGTGCATGACATGTGGGCCACCTAAAATGCAGCGAGCATCAAGTTTCGACCACAGCCACACGCGATTCCCACGACGTCGCTCGAACCCATGACACCACACGTCCCCCGACCTGCGGCTCACCCCTCTTGGCCCCACTGCCCCTCTGCCTTCGGGAGCATTACATGTGGACCAGCCACCTATCGGGTCCACATTTTATTGAGTCAAAGGTGCTGAAGCTCAGTCCCGACGGCCCTGGGAGGGAAATGTAACTCATGCGCCAGGGCTTGTGGTGCTCCCGCAGCACGAACTCGTGCCAAACTCGAGATTTGTTTCTTTACTATACATGCACGCAATGATTTAATGGACATTGTAATCTCAACATGTGATGGGGAGCTCTAAATTTGAATATGAAACTTATAAAATGAAAAGATTCAAAACAAATAAACTGGGAGAGAGGGAGTATATCGTAGGATGTGTCCCATACAAAATAAGTCCCCTGGTTTGTCACCGCGAAGATGCGGTTAGAAAGGAGCACAGCGTCTTCCTACTCGTACGGCAACAAATCGGCCGCAAACAGCATGGTCCGCCTTTGACCGCCATGTGCAAGGTTCGTGCTATCTTATTCAATCTGACCGTGGTTCCATCGTACCAATTCATGCGGTGGCCCGTTGCATGGCTGATCCCAATGCTGGACAAAGGTTCTACAGGAACGGTGTCACCGTTGTAAATGTTGTGCAAATTGATGTTGGTACCCTCCCGTACATATGCAAGCCAATCTCCACTCGCACCAAGCCTAACCTGTGAAACAATGGGCAGGGGGAGAATTTGGAAATGGGCACGGAAGTAGTCTTTAGAATGCATTTACTACGTGACCGAACTCATCTTACCTGCTCATCGGAGGAAATTCGAGTGCCCCTCAACATCGTCATCTCAAGGGGCGTCAACTTGCAACTACGACCACGCCGCGCTGGAGAGACCCCCAAGGAAACATCCTCGTGCGTTCCACGAAACATCAAGATGCATTTGTATGAGTAGTATATCTTGTGAGAGGAAAGGATGAACGAGGGAAGGCCTCTAGAGATAGAGATGGACACTACTACTACCAATGTGCTGGCCCGTGCGTTGCAATGGATCCAAAGTAGTAGAATAATACTTGTTCACGTGCTTGAAATATAAACACTCTAGTTTTGATATACATGTGTCAGCAGACATGACAGCTTGTCCATAGAAGTTGAACCACGGCGACCATCACACTGGAGTACTTATGTACTACATGTAGTACCCGCCGGTGTGGCCATCTACGCCTCGTAACGCCCCGACACCCAGCTGTGGCACCCTCGCAATGGCCACGCCACCATCGGCCGGTTCATCTCGAACGAGTGAGTCGCGACCACGCCACCACCATGAGAATGACATGTGGGCCAGCCGCATTTAAGGTACTCATGTCATTGACTCATAGGCCGGGCACTAAGCCACTGAAGTTCGGTCCCGTGGGCCCCGAGAGGGAAATGTAACTCCTGCGACATGCCTTGTGGTGCTTCCGCAGTACGAGCTCGTGCCAAAACTAGAATTTGTTTCTTACTACTACCAACCAGTACTAGTAAGGTACACGTGCATTGCACACATGAGATTCTGGTGGTTTGTGCATTATGCTTCTACATGTGGAGTGTTCTGGACTCTAACATGTGGCAAAATCTAGTGGAATGTAAGGTTAGGCAAGTTTGATTAACTTAGGTGAGTGTTTGGTTCAAGCCACACCTTAGGCAAGCCACACTAAGGCCCCACATGACATACACACAAAAAATGTGGCAAGATTCCCTTAGGCTTGCCAACTTGTGTCTCTCATTTTGAAGAACTAATAACTTTGCCTAAGCTTAGTTGTGGCAAAGTTAATCATGAATTAAGGGACTGTTTGGTTCCTAGCCACACCTTGCCACACTTTTCCACACCTAACCTTAGGCAAGTTTGACCAAGTTAGGCAGGTGTTTGGTTCTAGCCACACCTAAGGCAAGGATTGTTTTATGAGCAGTGAGCCCCACATGTCATCGACATAAAAAGTGTGGCAAGATTCCCTTAGGCAAGCCAAAGTGTGGCTAACAATTTGAGAAACTCAACTAAGGCAAGTGTGGCAAAAATCATGTGGCAATATATGGCAAAGATAGTCACAATCCAAACAACCCCTAAGTTCAACCATGGAGTCTTCTAGATTATACATGTGGCAGAATCTGGTGGATGATATCCAATGGCCAGTAGTGCTCGGATTTGCCATCTTTGTACTGTCGGATTGGCTTCATCCAACAACCAACTTTCAAAGTTTTTCACACACTATATAGGGGGTATAGACATAGATGTGCCGGTCCGTTGCAATGGATCCAAAGTATATCTATTTAGTGGAGTGCACTCTAAACACATTATCTATTTATTTTTCTCTAACCTTTCGTAGCCATGCAACCAAGCCACATAAGCTTCATGGGTGCCCCCCACATCATATTATTCATACTACGTTGATTGGAAAAAAGATAAATCACCCAAAACAAGATCTTCCCCTTTTGTTCCTACGATGTTGTGCCGTGCACGTACCTCCTAGTTGTATAGTGGTAGTACTAGTAATATAGTTAGGAGTACAAACTTGGTACTAGTAGGAGTAGTACCAGTACGGAATTCTCCTACTCTATCAATGAGCCCCATCTGACACCAAATTTCTTGGCTTCTGTCCTACAGCTAGATCTTCCCCTCGTTTCTGTTTTCCAACCCAACGGCGGGCGGGGTGTCGATTTGCTCAACGGCGGTCCCACATGAAAGTGAAAATGCTAGGTAACACGCCTTCCCTAAGCTATGTGTCGTGCCGGACGGGCCGTGGAGTACTCCCGATTCCCGGGGGTGTGGGGGTGCGACACGAACGCGGTAGGCCTTTTCCTTTTACTAGCAATGTGCCCTTGCGTTGCGATGGATCCAAAGTAGTAGAATAGTAGTATTTGTTCAAAAATTTGAAAGAAACCACTATTGTTTTGATATACTCCTAATATATTATTCCGTCCGTGCCTAAATATTTGTCTTTTTTGAGATTTCAAATGGACTATCACATACGGATTATATAGACATGTTCTAGTGTTTGTAGCAAGATGCCCACGCGTTGCACGAAGTTGATGGAAAAGGTAAGAACATCTTATAAATTAACAGATGGAGTACTAGTTACAGTGATGCATATAATTAAGCAAAGGGATCGCACATGTCGGTATTGACTGGAACGAGAATGCAACATCATAATAAGAATTAAGGCCACAATGATGCGATCGCAGTGGTGGTTACAGAAGGCAAGAAGAAAGATGGATCCATGAACGTATGAACTACTCCTCCTCAACTTAGTGCGCCGGGCCACTGACCGGAGGCTAAGGAGCGGCGGCTTTTGTGGCGAGGTCGAGGTGCTTCTCAGCAAAGGCATCCAAGGCTTCCTGCCGGTTGAGGAAGGCCAACGTCGTAGCGTCCTCACTATCCTTGTAGATACCTATGTACACGATTTTCTCCTACATGTGGATGTGTAGGTCGACGAATTCTTGCAGGGCGAGGCGCCTCGCGGCAAGCGCGACCTCCAGGTGGACATTCTTCATGGCGTCGGTGGGCGGTCGCAGGGCCACCAGTGCTTGAAAGAGGTTCCGGCCATGGAGGCCGATTAGGGTGGCAGGCAATGAGGAGCCCGGGCACGCGGGCTGGAGGAGTACGGCGATGTCGTCCGCGAGCTTCTTGAGGACGGTGAACTTGTTGCTGGTGGCAACGATCATCTGGTCCAACTGAGAGTCGTAGTTGGCGTCGACGGCGGCCATCCACCAGCCGGTCTCTAACACCGTCTGGAGACGATCCTCGGCGCCATGCCTCAGGCCGGCGTCGTGGACCATCTGGCGCAGCCGCTGGCCGCTCACGCGCATCGCCGCCATGAGTCTGGAGTGAGCTCTTTTGCGCTTAGTGTAGGTGCCTAGGAAAATGCTTAGGTGCGTACGATGTGGTAGATGCATTGGAATGGAGGGGCGCCTTTATATGAGGGTAATGAGGGCAAACTGTGTTGCATTCACATCCTGCAGCCTCTTTTCCGGACCTCCTCCAATTACTTCCCTCATGCATTAATTGAAGGAGGATGCATTGGCCGTTCAACACATCGAGAACCGCTACTCCCTCCCTCGTCTGCATTAAAGCCGTATCAGGAACTGCGCCGCCCGCTGTCAAATCGAATACTCCCTCCGTCTAGGTGAGTATTAAGTCATCTTACGAAAACTAAATAGTAAACACATAGGCGTGGTGCATTAACTCTCACATTGTTTCTTATTTTTTACATAAATAGAGGAATCAACCAATAAGAGATGTGGGGCTTGTATGCTTTTAATGACTTGAGACTACCAAACATGACATGCAGTGGTCAGTTCGTTGCACAAGAACAAATACAACCCACGTCAGCACACACGCATCTTATAGCATCACATCCAATGGCTATAAAAGATGAATGAGACCAAATTATATCTCATCTAGATGAGTTCTAGCAAAACTGTATTAATAATACTTAGTACTCCGGCGCCATGTATCATATATTAGTATCATGTAGTACTTTATTTATTGCCATGTATGACACATAGTACTCAACTCTCTCTCTTTCTTCATTTAATTCTATGACACCTCATCAAAATTGCTAAGGCTAGTACCATTACAACCAACCTTAGCAAATATTCTCTAAACATTGAGTTCTCTCGTTTTCCTCTCCACCTTGGTCACCTAGACGGAGGGAGTATACTGCGCGGGATTTTCCTGCGCGGTAGGCGGGGTAGTTCCGCCTTGTCGGTTCGACAGAGACGCGAGAGGACGAGGTAGTAGGCTACTGCAAACGTAGGGATGTGTGATTTGACATCAAGTTACTGCTAGATAGGTGGGGCCCCGTGATTTGACTTGCCATTATCATTTTAACTGCGGCGCTACGACCGGCGTGAGTCTCCCGATTCCTGACCGCCTCCATACAGGTGCCTCTCCCAATGCTCCACCATGTAGTAGAGGCTGGCTCTTGCATGAGAGCCCACTTCTCCACTTTTTCCTTGCCTCTCTTTCCTCCACATATGCAAAAATGCCATGTAAAGTGCAATATTGTACTTACTTTTACTTGCTCCTACAGGTGCTAAGCTTGCCACATAAGCATAAAGTCTGATGTGGCAAGTTAATCAAGAAGAGAGAGACTAGTTTTGTGACCCAAGGAAGAAACGGTGCTAAGCGCGTGTACCTAGGTGAAAAGACAATTTTGAGTCTATAGCTAATTAAATGAAGCAAACTTAGCAACACCATTTCATTGGAAGAGGTCACTCCTTGGCAAATGCAATAAATACTAGTACTCCTTGTGTCCCATAATATAAGATCGTTTTTGGCACTACACCAGTGTAAAAAATGTTCTTATATTATGGGACGGAAGGTGTACAAAGAAAGAGATAGATAGAAGTAAAAAAATTAAATACACTTATAGCCAACCTTGTTGTAGTATGATTGACTAAGTGATGACTATGTATGACATGCCAACATCAGATAGCCTAACGCACCATGTTAAATCTCCAAGGGTGCGACCGCGCGAGCGACGCGACGGTCGTGGTAGGCGCAACCATGATACGGCTGCTGGCAGCCCTTGGATCTGAGATCAAACGGTCGCATGCTAAGTTGCTGAAAATTTGCAGAATAACCCTCCAGGATAGGATATTCACCCATAGGTCTAGAATCACGCCATGCAACCATTCGATCTCAGATCCAAGGGCTCTCAAAAGCCCGTATCATGGGAGAATGGAAAGCCACTACCCTGCCGTTCGCACGCTGGCAGTTCGCTCCTACTCGTCCCCGCACGTCCTTCAATACTATGGAGGTTCTCTCCTAGTCATCCCGTCCATTCACATTATAGCAGTTCCACTAATCCTAACCCTCCTTCCAAATCCATGGCGTCCCAAATCTCCACAATCGGCGGTGAGTACAAGGTTAGAACCATCACCGGTGATGAGTTCGATGTCATCTACACCCATTCTTCTGCGACGGTGAAAGGATTCCTTTCTCGGTTCAGACGCATGTTCGAAGACTCAGATGATGAGCGGGTCACTAGGCTAGATGTTGGGTACACCACAGTCCTGTGACAAGAGAAGGATCTAAAGGACGAAGAGAGGAAGAAGCCCACCGTGATCCAGGTTTGCGTGCATGACTTATGCTTGGTCTACCACATATGCCATGCCAACGTTGAATGCCTGGATTTTAAGGACTTCCTCGAGAGCAACCTAGTCAAATTCGTTACTGTAGACTTTGGTAACGACAAAGAAGTCCTGGGTCGGATAAGCCTCGTTGTAGGCAACACCTTCGACCTCTAGAAGAATTGGCTGGTGTCCTCTCGTCAGCCTTCAATGCTGACCCTGGCAGGAGCCATGGTTCATCCTTCGTACGGTAAACTGGAGAAACCTTCATACACGTTTCATCATTATGCATGGCAGCGGAATGTACTAGATATAGACCACATCCACTACGCTGCAATGGATGGCTACCTTTGTTTCAATATCTACAAGGGTTGGATGAAGAGTAAGAGCCAAGTGTGCGGTTCAAGCAAAGAAGTATCGTCCAAGAGGAAGAGGGACAAGGACGAAGTCGAGGACGTGGACGAGTACTCCGAGTAAGGTGGCAGTGTCGTTGCTCATGGTGGTTCTAATGCAGTGTCTCCGGAATAGTTGCAAAGTTTAATTTCAGGTGTGCTTAATTTAATTTGAGGGGTGTGTTGTGCCGAGCCCCTAGCAGAACTATGTTATGTTTCTTCTCGTTACTTTAACTCTTCAGTACGTACATACTAGTATTTCTTACATTTCATCTTTTAGTTGGTATAGTACTACCACTCGTTTTTTCACATTATATACGTACAATATATATGGCCAACATCATATAGCCAGAAGTTTAGTTGTCAAAGAATTTCAGGGTGCTTACTTTTGTCAAAGAATTCCAGGATGCTTAGTTTTATTTGAGGGGTGGGTTGTGCTGGACACCATTATTGTGACTAGCCTTTTTAATAGTACTATATGCATAATTTGGCGACGAGCACTCTCTATATGTACCACCTTTTTTTTAATTTCAAGTTTTGCTCCATGGCGCAATCCATCGATACTACTACTGTACAAAAGTATACATTTTTTAAAAGGCTAGACGGTGGGGCAGTCTAGCTCGGTCGGTTTCACGAGAGGCGAGGGCCTTTGTGATTTGATGACTCATTACTTCTTTCAAATCGAATAGTACTGCGCCGCCCACTACACGCCCGGCGCCACCATTAAACCCCTCCGTTAAACCCACATGCAAACCGAGAATCCTACTCCGGCCACACGTCCGTTCATGTGCGGGCCGGAATTAAACGCAACACTGGCCGAGCTCCTCCCGTCCACCCTCAGTTTAAACGAGGCCAGACGTCGGCCAAGCTCCTACCGTCCGCCCTCTATTTACACGAGGCCAGACAGACAACAGGCAAGAATCGCACCCCTCCGCCACTCCCCCATCTCCTCCTTCACCATTTTCTCCACTCTTCCGATGGCTTCCGATGAGCCGTTCTCTGGCATATTACCCGGCTGGGTGGCCCGCCGAGCCCTCCGGATACGGGCGAGGCCGCTCGGTGCTTCACCAACCTTGCTTGGCCCGACGGAGACAGTTGCCGCCCCAAGCAGGCACGTGGTTCAGCAACTCGCCGCTCCAGTCCAGCTCGATGAGGAGTGGCGAGTTGCTCCACGCCGGCACGGCGGTGAGCATGCCGGTACGGGCGCCGTTGTTGCCGCGTCGTACCGCGCCACCAGTGTCTATGGTGGACGCGCCTCCCATGTCTATGGGCGCGCCTCCTGTGCCTACGACAGCGCCATGCAGGCAGAGACAGAAGCCGGGTGCATGGAGAGCGATGAGTCGGTGGCCAGCTTCTCTGTGTCCGCCGCCATCATCGAGGAGAAGTAGAACACGGGAGGCTGCCGCCACTTGGGACCCATGAAGGCCACCGCCGAGGCAATGACCGCGGATTCAGGTGGTTTCGTTGCTGCTTCGTCTCTTCCGAGGACCTTCGTCGACCCCGCAAGTGTCTGACGGACATGAGGACGACAAAGAGATCCACGGGCGGCCATTTAGACCTAAAATAAGTCTAGATACATCCATTTCTAGGAAAAGTATTTCCGCGGATTGGCACCCCTTAGTTTATGTAAATGTAATGAAATCCATCATGTTTATATGAAGATCCGACTTTTTATACGAAATCCTTCATGCTTATATGAAATCAGTCCGTGTTTGCACGAATTTCATCTGGTTGGTTAAAGTTGTAAACATGTATGCCGCTGGCGTTTGATGTCGTCCTCCGCGGAAGGAAGCGGAAGGAAATTTGCCGGCTGCCGTTGGAGATGCTCTTTATGCTGGAAATAATAGAGTGACATCCAATCCATTTGAGTTAATTGCCTGTATGATTGTCCCTCTATAAAAAGTTAATTGCATGTACAGTGTACACGTGACTTGCAGGGTGGCTACAACTTCGTACAGAAAGTTAAAAAGAAACAAGCCCATCCTTAATCTTGTATTGTAAGTACTCTGTGGGTTCCAGTGTCAGTACAGTAGCGAAAGAAGTATATATTAAATAAGTAGAGTAATATATAATATAAAAATATAAAGTTAAAAGACAGAATTCAAACTCATGTCATGGCGTTGCGAGCATCCGGCGCTAACCAGCCCAACACATTCTTGTTGTAGGCCATGATAGAGATGTATCTCCATGTCTACTCTTATATATACTCCATTCGTTCCTAAATATTTGTATTTTTCAGATTTCAAATGGACTACCACATACAGATATGTATGTAGACATATTTTAGAGTGTAGATTCACTCATTTTGCTTCGTATGTCTTTTCAGGAATGGGTCAGATTTGTCCTTGATTTATTTATGAGATATCCGATGGTACTACACTGCCAAGAAAAGAGGGTAACATCAAAATTATGGACTATTTTTTTGAGTATGTTTGTAAGGTCCGGTCATAGTCACTTGTTGAAATCTCTAAAAATACGAATACCCCCTCCGTCCGGAAATACTTGTCATCAAAATGGATAAAAGGAAATGTACTAGACGTATTTTAGTTTTAGATACATCTCTTTTTATCCATTTTGTTGACAAGTATTTTCGGATGGAGAGACTAGAAAACAGAGTTGGTGATGATGGTGTGCGTGCCACCCTGCAATATAGGCCGTCGGATTTATATCTAACGGATAGGAAAGAAACTATGGCAATTTTGCACAAATATACCCACACGTCTCTCCACGTTTGCAAATAAGGCCTTCCCTCGTTCAGCCTTTTCTCTCACAAGATAAACTACTCATACAAATGCATCTTGATGTTCCGTGCAACGCACGGGCAGCTAGCTAATTTCTTTTAAAATAGTTGCTGCGATAATTGGGTTGAACTGATATATTTTGTGTCTTCCCTGAATGATTTCAGATTCACTAGTAGTAACAAAGAAAAGGTTGCCTTGTTAATTAATAGAAAACAGGGTGAAAACTATCACATGAGGCCGGTAAAAACAAGGCACACTGGGTTCAGCGTCATCGTCACTACAGCTGTGCGCGCGTGAGAAGTCTACATATCGAGGGGGCTACCGAGCGAGGCACCGAGACACACTATTTGAGAGAGAAACCAATTTATAGATTATGATCAGATCGAGTTGTCACCCTTCTGCTGTCATTGTTGGGGGGGAAGAGAAAGACGCATCAAGAGTGTGCGCGGTAGGCACAGAGGCACAACTAGCAAGTGTGTGTGTGTGCGTGTGTGTGTGTGTGTTTGAAATAGGAGTAGATAGATTATTATCAAGATCGATGTGCCACCCTACTCCTTCAGTGCCGGGTAGTGTGTGTGTGTGTTTGAGAGAGAAGCTAGTCGATAGATTAGTATCAAGATCGAGGTGTCACCCTACTCCTTCAGTGTTGGGAAGTGTGGGTGTGTGGGTGTGTGCGTGTGTGTGTGGGGGGGCAATGACACTCACATATCTCTACTCTTATAAAAAAAGTTTGTGATGATGGTGTTCCTGCCATCCTGCAATATAGGCCATCCGATTTATATCCGACGGATAGGAAGGAAACTATGGGAATTTTGCAAAAAGATACCCACACCCCTCTCCGCATTTGCAAATAAGGCATTCCGTCGTTCATCCTTTTGTCCCACAAGATAAACTCCTCATACAAATGCATCTTGATGTTCCGTGCAACGCATGGGCATCTTGCTATAGTAGGGAGAAGGAGTTTGTGTGACACATATCTAGCTATATTAAGGGATAGGTAGATAACATATATGTGAGATACATTATTATACTTTGAGACATTAGTGGTTGTGGGTGGGCGGAATTAAAGGGGTGGGCGTGTTATACATAGAGAGCGTGCGTGTTTTTGTGTGAGAGACTTGTAGGACGGGGTAGAAAGACGAATTTAACCCTGACGGAGGGAGAGAAATACACGAAGTGCGCGTGTGTGATACCGATGCCCACAGGGAAATGAGATATGTATGCATGTGAGAGAGGTTCCACAGTTCATTCATGTATCACTATCTAGCGATCGTGGACATGCATCGCTTGAACATAAGTCAATATCTACTTCGTATCGTGGCCAAAGGTGCAATATCGATTCAATGCTATAAAGATTGGACAGTCACATATCACATTTTCTATTTAAATAAACCTTTTCAGTTGTGCATGCCAAAGTCACAGTGATGTTTCTTCAAACAACCAATGTAGCTATCATGTACATGCACCATTGTTACTCTTGCATTCAAATTCATTAGTCTTGGATGATTTAAGTTTCTATTTTGAAGTAATTTACGAAATATTCATATATGAATTCAACGGGTGCGCAATTTATAAAATGGAGGCTATGTAATAATATGAGGTAACACTTTTAAGTAGCTGACTACAATATCCATTTCTTTTTGTGCGCCTCTACACTAACATGTCAATGCATTATTTTTAAAGTAAATAACCAATGGCACTAAGTTATCTATTTACACGAGAAATACATAGGCTGAGCATTTGATCCCTTTTTTTGAACGTGCCACTACACCCGTATGATTGGCCTCGCCCGTGTGAACGTCCAAGTTATCGGCGCATCATCCCAAGTTATTGTCTTTTTTTTTCTGGTGTGGACTTCACACCAGTTATTAACTGCTGACGTGTGCCCAGTGTACACAGTCTAGCATGACCTTCCTGCTAGCACGGTCCAAAATTAGTTGAAACCGGATACGAACAATCCCGCGGGCGGCAAAATCTCCCGCCTCCTTCTAAAATTTCTGCCACCTTAGTCTTTAGCATGCGAAATCCCCCTTTTGTCCTTGGTGCACACAGACCAACAATTACAAAACCGCCCTCATCTAAATGATAGGTCGGGGCTGCTTTGGTAACTTCGGTTCCCCCCACTACACGGCACCCCCATTTCCTCTACCCCTCCTGCAAAAACAACTAACTCCACAGCACCAGAGCATCTTACATCACGCCGTTCGTACTTCATCGCCCTTTCTCCCCTTCCCTCTCGAAACCCTAGACTGCTCATCCACCGGCATACCATAGCCCATTCACTGCCAGTGGCATCCACCTCACCGGATCTGCTTCTGCGGCCGCATCTACCCCTCCCACCTCCCCTAGAAACAAGTAAACTGCTCATCCAGCACTGTACCATAGCCCATTCAGTGCCGGCCTTGTCCATGGCGCCGGATCTGCTTCGCCAGTACTCTCGTCAACCGCCGCGCATCTGCAGCGGCTCATTCGTACTCCCCACCGGAGACGCTTCGTCCACACCACCCGGAGGCGCCCCACTGACGCCCCCTTCGATGGCCTCTGATCCTCTTCGTCGACACCTTCCTCAACCCTATCGGAGCCGCTTCGCCGACACCTTCCTCAACCCTATCGGAGCCGCTACGCCGACACCATCGTCAACCCTATCGGAGTAGCTTCGCCTATACCATCCTTAACCCTACCGGGGCCGCTTTGCCAACTCACAAGTCCACGGCCTCAGATCCGCTTCCTCGCACCCTCATCCAACCTACCGGAGCAGCTTTTGACGCCACGTCTATGGCTGCAGATCCGCATCGTCGACACCACCCTTAACCCAACCACCGGAGCAGCTTCTGACGCCCCGTCAACGGCCGCAGATCTGCATCATCGACACCATCCTTAACCCAACCACCGGAGCAGCTTCTGACGCCCCGTCCACAGCCGCAAATCCACGTCGTCGACACCATCCTTAACCCAACCACCGGAGCAGCTTCACCTATGCCCTCGTCCACGGCCACAGATCCGCTTCGTTCACACCGTAGTCCACCCTACCAGAGCCGCTCCACAAACACCCTACTTGACGGTTCTAGATCTCCTTACCGGACCCCGACAGCGAGCGCAGCGTCATCACCCTTGACGTTTCTAACCTGATTCCCACCGTCTGGAGAGATGCCAAGCACCCGCCACGGGCTAGGTACTTGTCACCTTTAAACCCGTCTAGCATCACCTGCCCGATGTACTTCAAATATACTAACCGGTCACTGTTACCTATTATGCAGCTGGCAAAAACTACAAGGACGATGTTTCTTCTGGATCTAACAGCTTGGCCAACCAAGATCCTGGACTGAGGCATTGCTATGATCTTGTAAGCGCGTCTCTCTCTCTTGTATTGTTCTGTGCCTGCCAGTGTGCTTTGCTAGGATTTTTGACCAGTAATCCCTTTGTGCAGACAATGATTTCTACTACTGGCTGCTAAATTAGATATGTAGATGTCATACATGATACTACCTCGTACCTCCGTTCCTAAATATAAGTCTTTCTAGAGATTCCACTATAGGCTACATATGGAGCAAAATGAGTGAATCTACACTCAAAAATGCATCTATATACATCTGTATGTGGTCCATACTGAAATCTCTACAAAGACATATATTTAGGAACAAGGGCAGTACATTACACAAAATCGTAGGTGGCATGTAGGAATTCCAGTGCATTACATTAGGCTCCCTTAGAGTGCCTGCTAGTCCACCATACAGAGTCATGGCTAGTTTATGGTACGCACACAATCGTTAATTGGTGCCGGGTTCTCCGGGCATGGGCCCCGCGTGCCTAGGGGCACTGTTCGCCGTCTTGTCGATCGTCAAGGAGTGGCCGGGTTGAGTCGGGTATATTGGCGCTCCGTCAGGTTGCCGCTTGCTGTTGTCAGCAGTGATGATGGGTGCACTATTGCCACGCTGGCCCTGGTCAGCGGGTAGGTGGGGGCACTGTCGCTGTACCTCGGCTAACCGGAGGCATGGTCGAGGCACTATTGCCTCGGTCATTGGTAGATGGAGACTCGTCCCATCATACGGCCTGGATGGGACGGAAGCTGACCCGTGGCTGGGTCGAGGAACACGCCAAGGGGGAGCTGGCTTGTTGGGGAAGACTTGGTGTGCCGGGTTCGGACGCCTTGAGCTGACCGTTGGGGCCGAGTTGCGGAGTATGGCCTAGTTGGAGAGTTTGGCCGGGTTGAGCGACCCGGCCAAGCGCGAGCCGGCTTGAGGGGAGATGCTGGCCCCGTTGTTTTTGAAAAGGATCCAGGCTTCGTTGCCTGCCCGGGGTTCATCCCCCCGACAGTAGTCCCTGAAGCTGTGAAGGTCCGCCGTCTTTGGATGGGAGGGCCTTCGCAGTCCCCCCACCCCTTGAGGAGGCGAATTTTGTGACAGATGGGTCCGGCAACACCTACTGCGTGCCGGTTTCCGGAAACCGGATCGCAGCATCCCGACAGCAGCGAAAAACCGGAGGGTCCGTCGAATCTTGAGGCAATCCCTTGGGTTTCCTACGAGCGCCACACGACGCCTAGAAGCCGGAGGGGCCTGATAGGCCACGCGCGTGATGGGACAGGGCGATGCGCTGGGGCCCGCCGCCACACGCCCTTGGCCCATGCGCACGGATTTATTGCGGCATCCGTGTGTTGGTTGCCCTTCTCCAGGCAGTTATTGCGTACGTAGGTGCACACTTATTGCGGGGAAGTGGGAAGGCCGAGCGCAAACGATCCCACTTCCCCATGTTTGGAACCGTGTCTTATAATTTATGTGAGGGGGGTGGCGGAAATCATCCTCACTCATGCTCCCCTGCCACTTCATCCTCTCTTTGCTTCTCGTGACCGCCGCGTGTTGCGACGCTTGCCATTTCAAGCAGGTCATACTTCTTCCTTCTATATTCTCCATCTTCATCGATGGCGCTACCGCCGGGCTCGTGGATGGGCTTGACCGTCACTCTGGACGACATCGCCTATCACTGCACCACAAGGTGCTTGCCGGGGGAGACGGAGGTTGCCGCGCGCCTGCCGCAGGGCGAGCGGGAGCCGCGGCCCGAGGGCACGTAGCTCGTGGTCTTCTTCCGGCACTTCAACCATGGGTTCGGCCTTCCCGCGAGCACCTTCTTCCATGATTTTCTAGAGTTCTTCGAGCTCCCGCCCCATCATCTTGGCGTCGGCGCCATCGTGTAGCTTTCGGGCTTCGTCACCCTGTACGAGGGGTACCTGGCGGTCGAGCCCTCAATTGATCTCTAGGTGCGCTTCTCTTTCAAGCAGTAGGGGCCGAGGGCCGGGGAGATGTCCGACTGTGGGGCCGCCGTCATCTTGAAGCGGCCGGGCACTGACTGCCCCAAGATGCCGCTGGAGGATTCTGCCAAGAAATGGCATAACTACTTCTTCTACATCTGCAATCTCGGCGCGGACCGCATCAACTTGCCGCCCTTCATCAACGCGCCACCGCGGGCGAAGCAGAACTGGGGTTATTAACCCAAGCACCCGCCGCAGGAGGTGATCAACCTCTGCCAGCGGGTGGTGGAGATGAGGGAGCGGGAGGGGCTCACCGGCACCAACCTCATCGCCGCCTTCATCGTTCGGCCGGTGCTACCGCTGCAGCAGCGCAGCCGCCTCATCGGTCAGATGATCAGCCTCCAGGATTCCAATCGCATGTCGGTCATGCGCCTGGGGGCGGACCATGTCACGCGGGGGGTCAATGACATCTCCATGGCTGGGCTACGGGACGACTGGGAGTTGGGGAAGCCGCCGTACAACCACGCGAACTCGGCGCCGACGGTGAGGTCCCTGCTCTTCGTACTTTGCTACCGCCCATCTTATTATTCCTCCTGACGCGACGTGGGAGGTGCTTATGAACGCCATCCGGCATCCTTACACCCGGGCGCTGATACAGGTGGTGCGGGCCGACTCGAAGGAGCTCGTGGCTGACGGCGGAGGGGAGGAGGCAGCCGCCAATGTCGGCGCAGGGTGCCGTGTGGGTAAGCTTTGTCTTCTGTATTTCTTGAGTTGTTGGGAGCGATGCGGCGCGGGTGATGCTGACGCGAGCTGTTGATGTAGGGGTGTAGGGCGGAGGAGGCGGTGGTATGGGTGATGCCTGGTCGTCGCGGGGGGCGCCGGCAGCGAGCCGGCCGCACGGGAAGGACAACGTCGCATCACGGGCCCTGGTCGTGAAGTGTGCGGCAAACTCAACCAAGAGGAGGCGCGACGCTCCACAAGGGAGGCTGGTGAGGCCCGCTGTTCTGGTGTTGCCAGAGTGAGTTCCTTTCTTGCTTGCATCCGAGTGGCCGAGCGGCTCTGCTTGGTTCTTGTGCATTTACTTCATCTTGAATTTTAGGTCACCAATCTCGCTGGCGCGGGCGTCGGTGGATGCTGCGTCCACCGAGGGCGCCGTGTTTCAGAGGAGCCGGTCCGGTACCGTCGGTCGAGACGAGGAGGAGGAGCCGGCAGATTCGAATCTTGGCCTGGACCTGCCTGATACCATAGGCTTGGCCTGGCGGGACTGGAACAGGGCTGAGGCGGAGCTGGAGGCAGCATCGGTCGAGGCCCGGGTCAATGCCGCGGCAATGTGGGTGCGAGCCGGCGATGAGCCGGCGTGGCCGGAGATGCCAGCGGGTACGATGTTGGCGGCGATGGTCTTCGAGCCGTTGTCGGAGGGGGAGCACGGCCGAGGACGCCGTGCGGATGTGATGGACCTCGACCGGGAGGTCATGGTTGTTGGGGACGACACCCCACCGCGGAAGGATGTGTTCAAGAGGGCGGGGGCCGACGGAGGTGGTGGTGATGCCATCTTGGAGGAGGCACCGTAGATGGCGCCGTGGGAGCACCCCAGACATCAACGAGGCGCCACTTGTTGTGGCACCGCAGGCCACCTCGGCTATCGAGCCGGTGGTGGCTCCAGAGAGGGTGCCAGAGAAGGCGTCGGAGGAAGCGCCGCTCGCAGGGGGCGGTCAGCGGAGAGCATGCCCTAGCGCTCAGGCGAGGGGGCGCCGACCCGTTGGGTCATGGCCGGAATGGGGCAGGACGGGCGAGGTCTTCTTCGGGCCCCAGACCCAGGAGGAGGCAGCGATGGATGCCGTCAGCCGACGTCTGCAAGGGCGGACGGACCGGATCCAGGCCTTCATTTGGCCGAGGTGGAGCAGACACGGGAGCTGGAGCACGCCGTGCTTGTAAGTTCTTTCCTTGTCTTCTGCTTTTTCTTTTTTGTGGCTTCTTCTTTGTGGGGGCGCGCTAGCGCACCCACTGGGTGTAGCCCCCGAGATTTGGGCCAACTACATATTATTGTGTCGAATCTTAAACTATTGTCTTGTGCTGACCGTCGCTTTCTGCAGCAACTGGATTCCTAGCGGGTCAGCGTCTTCAACCGGCTCCTGGACGAGTATTGGTAGCTCAAGCAGCAGCTTGTCACCATGGAGGAGGAGCTCCGTGTCGCCGCATGTATTTTTCTTGTACACTCTTTTTTAGTGGGGGCGCGCTAGCGCACCCACTGGGTGTAGCCCCGGAGATTCGGGCCAACTGCATAGCAGTTGGGTCGAATCTTAAACTGGTCCTTTATTTCTGAATATTCTTTTTGCAGCTGAGGTGCTGTCTCGGAAGACCCGGCTGTTTCGGGCCGGCTTTCATTACAACCGGCTTGAGGCCGAGGTGGCGAAGGCGAAGGCGGAGGCGACTGGAGCCCGACAGGCGCTAGATGAAACTAGCCGGCTGCAGGAGGAGCTAGCGGGCGAGAAGAGCCGTCTTGAGGACGAGGTGGAGCTCCTCAAGGCGGAAGCCGCCAAGGTTGTGGAGGCAGAGCGGGCCCTTGCCGAGGTGGACCAGCAACACGGCAAGCTGGCCGATGACAAGGGCCAGCTCCAGGCCGAGGTGGAGCGCCTGAAGGTGCTGGTGGCCGCGGTGGAGGAGACCCGTCAAGGGGAGACCCGCCGCTGTGAGGCGTCCGAGAAGGCGACCGAGGCCAAGGACACAGAGTTGAAGGCGGACCTTGCCAAGGTGGTTGATTTGGAGAAGAAGCTCCAAGAGCATGACCGCCCCATTGCCCGGGAGCGGCGCAGTATGTTACTCGAAGAGCAACACCTGGAAGAGTCCTTCTCCAGTAAGTGCTTTTCTTGGGTTCTGCCGGGTTGGATCCTGGCTTCTTGTCCTTGGTGATTTTTTGGATTGCTTTGCTTCCTGGCAGGGGCCTTCCCGGAGAGGTGCCAGCTAGCGGAGGAAGCCGTCCGCTTTCAGCGCGACCCTCTAGGAGTCGTTGGCTCCGAGACCGACCTACAGGTAGCTTGGACCTTCTCGGAGATCGTGACCGCCAATGAGGCTCTTCTACGAGTCTTGGGTGAGCAGATGGGGCGGCTCTCTAAGGACGGCGCGGCAATGACGACAGCCCTATGTCTGGACTCCGTCGTGCCGAACAGCTTCACGTGGCTAGCGCGGTGGTTGAATATGGGACTGGACCGGCTCCACGAGTGGCGAGTTTCCGCCGCTCCTGCCGGGCCGAGATGGCGCTCAGGTGCGGTGTCCTGGTATCCGAACCTGTTGCTGGAGGTGTTGATGGGCCAGCGAGGCGGCTCGGAGGACCAACTACGAGCAGAGGCCGGACTGATCGCTGCCCGAGCCAGCTACATTGTCGGGTTCGCCTTCCACAACGAGTTCCATCTAGAGCGGGTGGAGGATGGCGGAGTCGTGCCTGTCGACGACTATGGCCTGCTTCTGCATGACCCAGAGGGTAGCTCCGAGAAGACGGGCATCTATCGCTATGTGGGTGCCGAGGAGGAAGATATCGGCGCCTCGGCGGACCCGGAGGCCACCGAGGGGGAGCCGTGAGTTGTGCGACCCGGCACTGGAGATGCCCTGCTATATCTTAGTAAAATTTTTTGTTGGGTAGCAGGTCCACCCACCCACTAGGGGTATTCGTGTGTAATGAACTCTGGCCTTGGGCCTGTCCTTAAAATTTGTGATGTGTATATTTCGTGGATGCCTGTGCTTTTGCTTTTCATTTTTGAGT